>NC_053024.1:78499353-78553091 GCF_003073215.2 Triticum urartu | reverse complement strand
ATGCAGAGTGCGGGGCTAGCATTCGGCTCGATCGCCTTTAAGATCGTAGCCCCCGAGGTGGCGTCCAACCGCTCGTCCTCCATTGGTGCAATAGGCTCCGAGTTAGAGGTCGGGACCGATGCGTGTGCAGCCTCGAGGACACTACCCGGAGGCAGAGCTAGATCATGCCCCTCGAGATAGTGCGGCGCGCTTGGCCGTGGCTCGAACCATCGAAGATCAATTCTCCGCGGATGTCAGCCGTGTAGTTTAAGCTTCCAAACCTGACTTGATGGCCAGGGGCGGAGCTCTCGATCTGCTCCAAGTGGCCAAGCGAATTGGCCCGCAGAGCGAAGCCACCGAAGACGAAGATCTGTCCAGGGAGAAAAGTCTCACCCTGGACCGCATCGTTTTTGATGATCAAAGGAGCCATCGGACCTAACGGCGACGACACAGAGGAACTCTCAATGAAAGCACCAATGTCGGTGTCAAAACCGGCGGATCTCGAGTAGCGGGTCCCGAACTGTGCGTCTAGGCCGGATGGTAACAGGAGGCAGGGAACACGATGTTTTACCCAGGTTCGGGCCCTCTTGATGGAGGTAAAACCCTACGTCCTGCTTGATTAATATTGATGATATGGGTAGTACAAGAGTAGATCTACCACGAGATCGAGGAGGCTAAACCCTAGAAGCTAGCCTATGGTATGATTGTTGTCTATGGAGTTGATGAAGTTGTCCTACGGACTAAAACCCTCCGGTTTATATAGACACCGGATAGGGTTAGGGTTACATAGAGTCGGTTACAATGGTAGGAGATCTTGAATATCCGCATCGCCAAGCTTGCCTTCCATGCCAAGGAAAGTCCCATCCGAACACGGGACGTAGTCTTCAATCTTGTATCTTCATAGTCCAGGAGTCCGGCTGAAGGTATAGTCCGACTACCCCCTAAACCAGGACTCCCTCAAGCATCATCACCAAGATCGTCGTCACTGGATAGATCAATGGTGTCATTCTCGTTGCGCAGAACAGCAGCAGGGGTCAGTGCTTGGGTGGTGGGTTGCATGGGCATCTTCACTTTGGAGGGCTTGGAGATGCATGACAGATCTTCAGACTACACACTTTGTTCAGGAGGTGCAGTGGCCAGAGGCTTCGC
This sequence comes from Triticum urartu, assembly GCF_003073215.2. Classification (NCBI taxonomy): domain Eukaryota; kingdom Viridiplantae; phylum Streptophyta; class Magnoliopsida; order Poales; family Poaceae; genus Triticum; species Triticum urartu. The sequence continues at coordinate 78,551,963 of NC_053024.1, read as the reverse complement.
CCGTGAAACTTTTGGTGCAGGGGCAGGCTTCGAAGCTTTAAGTTTCTTCAGCTTCTTTGACTTTAGTGGAGCAGGTGCTTCGTCAGAATCAGCGTCGTCTGCAGGTTGATCCACGACGGCCCCTTGAACCTTTATGTGAGTAATGAGACCTTCTAGGTTATAGAAGGGCCCAACCACATTGGGTTCAGCTTCACGTGTGCCCTCAGCACGAGGAGCAGTGGGGCCTGGATTGAAGTCTAATCCCCATGACTTCTTATTTTCTTTGGCCGAGTTCTTGGCAAACTGGAAGTTGCGCTTGAACAGATTGTCGTCATGACACCATAGCAATGAAGATGGGTCTACATCGGCAGGCTGTGGTCCACGGACCATGCATGGATAGAAGCCTTGTTCAATGGCTTCAGCTCTGGATCTGGGTTGAAGATTTCTGTACAAGATGTCTCCCCATGGTCGCTTGATGGCATTTTTCTCAGCATATTCCTGGGTCACAAACCTGTACTTGAACCATTGTTCTGCCCAATATCTTCGAATCCATTAGAATCAGGTTTTTCGCTGATTGTAGTCCTCCTCTGGATTTCTCTTGTACAGCTCATAGAGGTCAGGAGGCAAATCTCTTGAGGTTTTTCCGTTGCCATGAAGTTTAGACTGAAAGGCTTCAACACTGTCAAAGTCTTCCGTCTACTGGTCAGACAAGAACTAGCTTCAGGAGAATTTATATGATGCTATAAGAACTCTATAAATGAATGTAGGCTATGAGAACCAAGGGATTCTCCCACGGACATGTACCTGTGACAGTATTAAAGGTGCGAGGGAAGGGGAAGAGGTCATATGCATTCTCAGAAGATTTTGAAGATAAATCAGTTTAGAAGACATTGACCTCATGGTGCGAAGACATTCACTCATAGGTAGAGAGTTGGTTCCAGATTTGTATGAATCCACGAATAGGTACAAGTGAGGAATCTAACTAATTTGTGAAGCATAAGTGAACATACTAGGCATGTTATGAGATGCAATATGAGATAGATCCAACTTGTGTGAACAGAAACTACTTGTGGTTGAAAAGGATAAATCTACCGGATCAAAAAGACTGTAAAAAGGAGGTTTTATATACCACACGAGGAACTGCTAGACGGGGTGGGAGAGGAGGCCGAGCAGTTCGATCTTCCTTGCCCTAACTTGGCGACGGAGGACACCTACGGCGACGGCGGAGAAGATGATGTCCGCGGCCGGCGTGAGGACGGAGTCGGTGAGGTCGCGGTAGCTAAGTGCTTCGTCGCCGGTGTCGCCGAGGGCTAGCGGTGGCACTAGGGTTTGTGCGAGAGTGGAAGAAGTGTAAGTGCATCTAGTGCCACCCCTAGTTGGTTTTGGAGTATTGACGACAAACCTGGTTGAGGGACTAATGTGTTCGTGAGAATTGCAGGATAACACAGGTAGAAGTCCCTCATTGATTCGGTTTTCCTACCAGAGATGACCCCTAAAAATGTATGAAGACATTGAAGTCAAAGGTGGTATGTGAAGACATTCACATTGAAGACTATTACAAGAGAAGACATCGCGTGAAGACTAAGGAGCGCGAAGACTTAGTTGTTTCATCGTTCTTTTTCTTCTTTGTTGAGTCATAGGAACCACCGTACTGTTAAGTGGGGTCCAAGAGAACCAGGCAGATTGACTGAAGTGATGCTTAATCAAAATCCTATGTCTTCGAGTGAAGACTATGAGAGAAAATCTTATTCAGAGTTGGACAAGTCAGCTTTGCTTGTAGCCCAAGTAAAGTTGTTGTGTGTGTTTGAAATCTGACCGTTGGAACACGTGTCAGTTCTTTAGTGACCCAGGGTCATTTCGGACAAATCAGGTCGGGTTGCCTAGTGGCTATAAATAGCCCACCCCCTACAACCATAAACGGTTGGCTGCTCAGAGGTAGTGTACGGCTTTTATCGTTTGAGAGCAACCCACCTTGAAGCCTTTGAGAGAGAATTCCTTGCGAGGATAAAGCCCTAAACACCCAGAGCCAACGAGTGTTAGGCATCACTTAAGTCTTCCTGTCTGTGTGATCTGAAGACTTATTACACTTGAGGACTGTGAATCCTCCAGCCGGTTCGGCGTCGCGTTCTGAGCATCCAAGAGTCATTGTGGATCGCTGGTGAACGAAGTCTGTGAAGGTTTGGAAGTCTGCCTTGAAGACTTACCAGAGTGATTAGGCGAGGACTGGGTGTCCTTAGCTCAAGGGAATAAGGTGAAGACGCGGTCTTCTGAGTTGAATCTCAGCCTCCCTAACCAGACGTACAGTTGTCACGGCAACTGGAACTGGTCCAACAAATCATTGTCTTCAATGAGCCACTAGTTCTATCCTTCCCATCTCTTTATTTACATTCGGTCCTTGTGAAGTCATTGCCCATTTGCATTATCTTTTGTCTTCACTGAGTGACTGCTTGTTCTGACTGGCTTCATACTATCTTCCATCCTGATCTATACTGCCTAGCTACTATTAGTCTTTGTGCTTTCATTTCATTGGATACCTGACTATGGCTTGCTTAGTGTAGTCTACCTTCCGCTGCATGGTAATAGGTTTATTTCTATCGTTTGTCTTCGAAACTTCCATGTTTTGAAGACTTTCATAAAAATCGCCTATTCACCCCCCCCCCCTCTAGTCGATCACTAGCACTTTCAATTGGTATCAGAGCAAGGTACTCCGTTGTTCTGTGTGATTCAGTTTAACCACCTGGAGTTTTAACTATGTCGACTGCAGGGATAATCAAAGTCTCCGCTGCGTGCCTAGTCTTCGATGGAACTGAATATCCCTACTGGAAGAATAAGATGCGCATGCATCTTGAAGCCATTGATGTCGACCTATGGTATGTTGTCAAAAATGGCGTTCCCAAGGCGGGTGAAGGTGTCACCGCTGCTGATGTCAAGGAGTTCGTTCAACTGGAATCCACTGCCAAGAACATCATCTGTGGTCATCTGACCAAAGGACAGTATGGCCGCGTGAGTGCTTTGGAAACATCTAAGCTAGTCTGGGACTGGCTCTCCAAGGTCAGCGAAGGCGTCTCAACCCAGAGAGATCAAAGAATCGGTGTCCTTCGCAACCTCTTCAACCGCTTCAAGAGAAACGACAACGAGAATGTTCAGCTCACATTTGATCGACTCACTGACATCACAAATGAACTTCAAGCCCTTGGCGCTACTGAGATCACCAGGCATGAACTCGTCAAGACACTCCTGAGATCACTTGACAGCTCGTTTGACACCCTATCCCTGATGATTCAAGAACGTCCTGATTTCAAGACTCTCGATCCGTCTGACATACTTGAGAGGCTCAACACACATGAGTTTCAGCTTTCTGAGAAAAGAGACATCTACGGTCCCAACTATGGGCGAACTCGTGCCTTGAAGGCAAAAGCTGTCTCCTCATCTGAACAAGAATCTGATGGTAGTTCTGATGATCCTGAAGACATTGGAAAGGAGCTTGCTATGCTTGTGAAGAAGTTTCAAAAATTCACCAAGAAGAAAGGCTTCAGAAAGTCTTCACGATCAAGCTCAAGGAATGATAAAGCTTCTGCTCATGACTACAAGAAAAGAACATGCCACAAGTGCAAGAAACCTAGCCACTACATCTCTGAGTGTCCGCAGTGGGACAATGAGAACAAGAAGAAGAAGAAGAGCAAGGAGTATGATTCTGACGACAAGAAGAAGAAGAAATACTCAAAGTCTTCTTCCAAGTCTTCCTCAAAGTCTTCATCACTCAAGAAGAGCTCATCTGGCAAGGCTCGTGCGTTTGTTGGTAAGGAAATGGATTCAAAGGAGGAGTCCGCTTCTGAGGAGGCGGAGGTGGAGTCTGAGGAGGAGTCCGATTCTGGCGTTGCAAGTCTGGCTACAGCATACATTGCCAAGTCCATCTTCAACACTGAAGAAAATGACTTCATCACCGACACTGATGCAAATGACAAGGACTACTCCGCTCCCACCTACTACTTCATGGCACGTGGTGCCAAGGTAAACACATGCACTACTCGCTATCAAACATCCAGTGAAGATGACTCTGATTGTGGTTCCAAACCCAGCTACAAAACACTTGCTAAAATTGCAACTGAACAACAGAAAGCTATGGAACATATTCAAAAACTGTTAGACAAAAGCGATGACCTGTTAGACGCTGAAATGACTCGATCTCAGTCCTTAATTGAAGACATAAAAAATCTTCATGTTAAGTATGAGGAACTTAAAAGTCGTCATGAAACGCTCTCAACAACTCATGAAAAGCTTTCCTATGATTATCTTCAAAGGAAGCAAGATCTTGAGAAATTGAGAGCGGCTCATGAAGATCTTCAAAAAGAAAACGAGTCACTTCACGCCAAACAGATCAGTTCCGCTCAGGAAGGATTTGAACCACCATGTCTTAAATGCATTGAGCGTGACAACGCTACTTCTATTGCTGGATGTTCTACTGCTGCTACTATTGCAATATCTTCAACTGTTGATGTGGTAACTAACCTGTCTGCTGAGGATACCACTACTATTGTTGATGAAAATGCTAGGTTGAAGACATTGCTTGAAACAGGGATGTACAAAAGTCTCAAAGGGCATCAGACACTATGTGATGTCCTCAAAAGGCAGATCCTGAACCGAAACCCTAGGAAAGAGGGTCTTGGGTTCGAAAGGAAAATGAATGTTGATGGCTCTGACTGGAAACCTGAGTAGTACCCCGAAACCACATGGGTTGCTGCAAAGGAACCTTCAATGGATCCATCCACCCTGTCTGGCTTCACTTGTGCTAATCCCATTATTATTGATGAATCCTTTGATGCAAACTATAAACTGTTTAAGAATCAGAATGGTGAAGTGTTTGCCAGGTATATTGGTACTAACTGTAGGAATGGGCCACCTATGAAGAAAGTCTGGGTGCCAAAAAAGTTGTTGGAGGATGTTCTTGTGAATGTCGTCATGACACCACAAGTGAAGAAGACAAACCCCAGACCACAGGCTTCATATGGTCCAAAGCCTTCATATAGACAAAGGACTCACCTGAGTCGCACTAATGCAAATGTTTTGCAAGGAAACCATACTCAGGCCTATGAATATGAGCGTGTGTCATCAAACCGCCATGTTCATAAGACCAAGAACTACTCTGCTTATTCTTATGAGTACTATTGTCCACCTGCAAGACTTTTTGCTAGGCTAAAGCCAAAGTTCTCAGATGCTGCACATAGACTCTTTGCTTCGAAGCTACCCTTGAAGATGTGGGTGGCTAAGAAAGCTTAACCCTCTTTTGCAGGGAAGGGTCTCCAGCCGAAAATCAAATTCGTCTGAAGCTATTGCTGGGGACCTTAAACATCTTGTAGGGTGCAAGATCAAATGCCCAAATGGTCTTATTATGTATTTTGTTCCTGAGTCGCTTGCTACTTGCCCTATCAGTCCTAACCTCGATCTAAGCTTTCATAATCCACTTGCTCGTCAAATGTTTATGCTTCATAATTCTCTTCGTGAAGCCTATCCCCTAATTGCACTGTAGGGTATGACACCAGCTGCTTCAGAATGGATTATTGATAGTGGGTGTACTAATCACATGACTGGCAAGCAAAGTCTTCTCATGGACTCAACTTTACGTCCATCTGACAAGAGTCACATCACATTTGCTGATACTGGTAAAAGCAAGGTATTGGGTCTAGGTAGAGTTGCAATCTCGAGGGATCAACACATGGATAAAGTAATGCTTGTTGAATCCCTTGGTTTCAACTTAATGTCTGTCTCAATGCTTTGCGATTTAAACATTATTGTGATATTTGGAAAATATCGTTGCCTTGTTCTAACGGAATCTCTCAAGTCTCTAGTCTTTGAACGGTATCGGAAAGATGATTTGTACGTGGTAGATTTCTCAGCAGGACCACAGCTTGCCGTATGTCTTCTAGCAAAAGCTTCTGAATGCTGGCTCTGGCATCGGAGGCTAGGGCATGAGGAACTTGCACACTCTTGCAAAGAAGAAGCATGTCATAGGCATTGAGTGCGCCAAGTTCAAGAAGGATCACTTATGCGGTGCCTGTGAAGCAGGAAAGATGACGAGGGCCAAGCATCCCTCGAAGACAATCATGACAATGACTCAACCCTTCGAAATGCTCCACATGGACCTCTTCGGTCCCACTCACTACTCAACTCTTACCACTACTGCTTGTCTCTATGGCTTTGTCATTGTTGATGATTATTCAAGATATACTTGGGTGCATATAATCCTCTACAAGACTGAAGTGCAGGATGTCTTCAGATGCTTCGCCAATCGAGCCATGAACAACTATGGCATCAAGATCAAGCACATCAGAAGTGACAATGGCACTGAATTCAAGAACACTGGCCAAGACACTTATCTTGATACATTGGGCATCACTCATGAATTCTCAGCTCCATACACGCCGCAGCAGAATGGCGTCGTGGAACGCAAGAACAGAACACTTATTGAGATGGACCGGACGATGCTCGATGAATACAAGACTCCAAGAAAGTTCTGGCCTGAAGCCATTGATACTGCATGCCATATCATCAACCGTGTTTATCTTCACAAGCTTCTGAACAAGACATCCTATGAGCTCCTTACTGGCAAGAAGCCAAATTTCAGTTACTTCAGGGTATTTGGTGCCAGGTGCTGGATCAAGGATCCACATCACACTTCAAAATTTGCACCGAAAGCACATGAAGGTTTTATGCTTGGATATGGAAAGGATTCGCACTCCTACAGAGTCTTCAACCTCTTTCACTATAAAGTGGTTGAAACTGTGGATGTGCGGTTCGATGAGACTAACGGCTCGCAAAGAGAGCACCTGCCAAATGTGCTAGATGAAGCTCCATCCAGTGAAACCATCAAACTCATGGGAACTGGAGAAATCATACCATCTGAAGCTCAGCCTGAAGAGGAACTCATCATCTCTGCACCAGATCAACCTGAAGACAGTGCTCAGCTTGACGACAATCCTTCTAACAATGACAATGATCAGCAAGAGCAAAATCTTCGTCCTGTTCATCCTCGTGTTGAAAATGAAGTACAAATTGAGAGAATAATTGATAGCATCAATGCACCAGGTCCACTCACTTGTTCAAGGGCAACACAGCTAGAAAATTTATGTGGGCACCTTGCATTCGTCTCAATATCTGAACCCAAGAAAGTTGATGAAGCCTTCATGGAACCTGAATGGATTCAAGCTATGCAAGAAGAGCTTCAATAGTTTGAGTTGAATAATGTATGGGAACTGGTTAAGCGCCCTGATCCTCGTAAGCACAATATAATAGGCACTAAATGGATATATCGCAACAAGCAATATGAGCATGGTCAAGTTGTCAGAAACAAAGCTTGTCTCGTTGCTCAAGGATACACTCAAGTTGAAGGAATTGACTTCGATGAAACATTTGCTCATGTGGCGAGGCTTGAAGCTATACACATACTGTTAGCCTATGCAAATCATCATAACATTCTTCTGTATCAAATGGATGTGAAGAGCGCTTTTCTCAATGGCAAGATTGAAGAAGAAGTGTATGTTGCACAACCGCCTGGCTTTGAAGATCCAAAACATCCTGACATGGTCTACAAACTCAACAAGGCACTGTATGGCCTTAAACAGGCCCCTCGAGCTTGGTATGACACACTCAAAGACTTCCTAAAGAGCAAAGGCTTCAAACCTGGTTCCCTGGATCCCACTCTCTTCACGAAGACATATGATGGTGAACTGTTTGTGTCCCAAATATATGTGGATGATATTATCTTCGGCTGCACTAACCAGAAATACAGTGTAGAGTTTGGATAGATGATGCAAGAGCAATATTAGATGTCCATGATGGGTGAGCTGAAGTTCTTCCTTGGTCTTAAAATACGTCAGCAACGCGATGGCATCTTCATATCTCAAGAGAAATACCTCAAAGATTGACTGGAGAAATTTGGAATGCAAGACTGCAAAGGCTACATGACGCCAATGCCAGCCAAACACCATCTGGGTCCCGACGACAATGGTAAAGAGTTGGATCAAAAGGTATACCGCTCCATGATTGGTTCTTTGCTTTATTTATATGCATCTAGGCTAGATATCATGCTTAGTGTTTGCATGTGTGCCCGGTTCCAAGCGGCACCAAAGGAATCGCATCACTTAGCTATGAAGCGAATTCTTAAATATTTGGCTTAGACCCCAACACTAGGATTATGGTATCCAAAGGGCTCAGAGTTTGATCTAGTTGGATTCTCGGATGCTGATTATGCTAGTGACAAGGTGGATCGCAAGTCTAGATCAGGCACATGTCATTTTCTGGGACGATCACTTGTATGTTGGTCTTCAAAGAAGCAGAACTGTGTATCTCTCTCCACTGCTGAATCTGAATACATTGCTGCTGGATCTTGCTGTGCTCAGCTTCTATGGATGAAGCAAACACTCAAAGACTATGGCATTCATCTGAAGCAAGTGCCACTCTACTGCGACAATGAGAGCACCATCAAGATAGCCAACAACCCAGTTCAGCACTCGAAGACAAAGCACATTGAAATTCGTCATCACTTTCTCAAAGATCATGTTATGAAGGAAGATATTGATATCATACACGTCAACACTGAAGAGCAATTGGCAGATATCTTCACAAAACCCTTGGATGAGAAGAGGTTTGCAAGTTACGATGTCAGCTAAATATCTTGGAATCCTCAAATGTCCTGTGATCAGGCACACTTCCTAACACTTGCGCATGTTGATGACTTAGATGTGCAACACACGAAGTAACATATGTCTTCAATCAATGAAGACTTGCATTCGAGTGTGAATACATTAACGTAGAATTTGACTACAGAGTGCCACAAAAGTTGTGCACCGTGTCTGGGTCTAATACTTCCTATACGGTGGGTAACGCCACCACAAAATTCTTCCCCAAGAAGTGTTTCTCACACGGCGTTACATTTGCAAAGTCTTCGCTTTCTGTTTGTCTTCAATGTTAACATGACCTCATGTTTATCTTCAACATACTGATTTGGTTTCTGTCCTCTACAGCATTCACTTATAGCTATGGCTTCTTGCTGAATCTTTTGAACTAAGTGGATGTGATCGGACCCTAACCCCTCTATGCTTCTTTCCTAAGTCTATCTATCCAAATCATATGCATTCTATTGACACTGTCAAAATGTCTTCTCTGCATCCTTGTCAGCAGAAGACACAGAGACAAACATTAATCCATTTTCAATGCTAAATCCTATCACCTGAAACCTGGAGAAGTGGGAACGACCACCCGACAATTCAGGCGTGCATGGGAACGTGGAACAACCTCCGATGTGTTGCATGATAGCCAAGTGTCCTTCAGATGTGAACCGCCAGGGGCACCTGTGTAATAACACTGTGCCATCCCTGTCCCTATATATACACGCCTCACCCCAGTCATTATCCTTTCTTCCACTCTCGCAAAACCCTAGCACCACCGCTAGCCCTCGATGACGCCGGCGATGAAGCGCTTAGATGTCGCGACCTCACCGACACCTGTCTTCATGCCGACCGCGGACATCGTCTTCTCCGCCGTCGTTGCAGGTGTCCTCCGTCGCCAAGTTAGGGCACGGAAGATCGAACTGCTCGGCCTCCTCTCCCACTCTGTCTAGCAGTTCGTCGTGTGGTAAATAAAACCTCCTTTTTACGGTCCCTTTGATCCGATAGATTCATTCTTTTCTACCACAAGCAGTTTCTATTCACACAAGTTGGATCTATTTCATACTGCATCTCATAATATGCCTAGTATGTTCACTTATGCTTCACAAAGTAGTTAGATTCCTGACTTGTACTTATTCGTGGATTCGTACAAATCTGGAACCAACTCTTTATCTATGAGTGAATGTCTTCGCACTATGAGGTCAATGTCTTCTAAACTGATTTATCTTCAAAATCTTCTGGGAATGCATATGACCTCTTCCCCTTCCCTCGCACCTTAATGTTGTCACAGGTACATGTCCGTGGGAGAATCCCTTGGTTCTCATAGTCTGCATTCATTTGCAGAATTCTTAAAGCATCATATAAACTCCCCTGAAGCCAGTTCTTGTCTGAGCAGTAGACGGAAGACTTTGACAGTTTTGAAGCCTTTCAGTCTAAACTTCATGGCACCAGAAAAATCTGCAAGGAAGGGTGGCAGGCAGCGTCGTGGCAACACCTCAAGAGATTTGCCTCCAGACCTCTATGAGCTGTACAAGACAGATCCGGAGGAGGACTACAATCTGCGGAAAACTTGAATCCAATGGATTCGAAGATATTGGGGCAGAATAGTGGTTCAAGTACAGGTTCGTGACCCAGGAGTATGCTGAGAAGAATGCCATCAAGCGACCGTGGGGAGACATCCTATACAAAAATATTCAACCCAGGTCCAGAGTTGAAGCCATTGAACAAGGCTTCTATCCCTGCATGGTCCGTGGACCTCAGCCTGCAGATGCTGACCCATCATCATTGCTATGGTGTCATGATGACAATCTGTTCAAGCGCAACCTTCAGTTTGCCGGGAACTCGGACAAAGAAAACAAGAAGTCGCGGGGCTTAGACTTCAACCCAGGTCCCTCTACTCCTCGTGCTGATGGCTCACGCGAAGCTTAACCCAATCTTGTTGTGCCCTTCTACAACCTGGAAGGTCTCATCACTCATATTATGGTTCAAGGGGCAGTCGTGGATCAACCTGTAGATGATGTTGAATCTGACGAAGCGCCTGCACCATCGAAGCCAAAGAAGCTAAAGAAGCCTAAAGCTTCAAAGCAGGCCCCTGCAATGAAGGTCTCACGGGCGAAGCCTCTGGCCACTTCACCTCATGAACACAGTGTGCAGTCTGAAGATCTGTCACGCATCTCCAAGCCCTCCAAAGTGAAGATGCCCATGCAACCCACCAGCCAAGCACTGACCCCTGCTACTGTTCTGCGAAATGAGAATGACGCCATTGATCTGTCCAGCGATGATGATCTTGGCGATGACGCTCTTGAGCAGTTGATCAAGAGCAAGCAAGAGGCAGAAATCTTCAATGACCTTCCTCTCTTTGATGTTGAAATCATCAACACATTCATTGATGAGTGGTTTGACAGCCCAAATGTTAGCTTTGATGATCTTCAGCTTCCCGTTGGCCTCAGCGTCGCCTTCCACGGAGCCATTGCTGCTGAGCTGGCTCTAGCTCAGAAGATTGTTGAGCTGAAGCATAAGATAGATTATGAAAAGGCTCAGTTCAAGAAGCATATGGCCAAGCTCAATGTTGAAGACATTCAGAACTTCCAGACCATGATGCATGAGCTTAAGGAAGCATTCCGAACCAAACGCGAAGAAGCCAAATGTTCTCGTGAGTGCATGAAGGATCTTGCTGCTAAATGTGTCCAAGGATACAATGAAGCTGAAAAGCACAAGGCCTTGGGGTGGCCAGGCATCAACCCCAGAATGGCGGCCAAGAAGAAGAAGAAGCAAGTTGTGGCAGAACCCGGAGTACCAAGGCAGGAAGTACATCCAATTGTCTTCCAAGCCAGTATGACAGGCTCGAAGCCTAAGGTCCCCACAGTGGCTTCAGATCTGAAGAAAACAAGGGCAGCTGAAGCTGAAGCCAGAAAGCGCAAAACCAAGGGCACCACTGATGATGCCCCTCCAACTAAGAAACGCAAAACCAAGAAGAGAGATCGGGCTGCTCCCACAGAACCCCTTGAGGTCGAGCCAATCTCAGTGGCTCGTCCTGCGTTTGAAAATCAAGAACGCCAAGTGATAGTTCATGAGTCTGCTTCTCCAGAGGGTCATGAAGCTGAAGACAATCCAGCTGTTGACCCCATCGCAGCTGAAGACATTGGTCCTCACGACAATGTTGAAGATGATGAAGTCCTTCCTGAGATAGAGCACCATTTGGTATCATCGCCTGTGCTCACGCACAGCGAACTCATCAGAATTGGTCGTCCTCTGACGCCAACTACTCAGGATGCATCATGGGCTGATCACCCACAATGACAAGACACCCCAAGTTCTCCCCAACCGCAAGCTACCTCACCAGTGCAAGATGACGATGACTTTGATGCCCAGCACACTCCATCTCCGCAAGCGTCGCCAGCATTACGCAGGCTTCGCAAAGGACCAAGGCCCCAAGTCACTCCCACTATGCACGTGTCTGAGTCTGAAACCAAAATGGCTGAAGATATTCCGGCTGCATCAGCCGATGAAGAACAAGAACCAAGAGTTGAAGCAGAAAGAGTTGCTACACCCTTGTCCCACCAAGATGTTGTTCTCGAGGAGAACGTGTCCGACCCTCCAGCTCCTGAAGTGGAGGTTAACAATCCTGAGGCGGCCACCAACATCACCACTGAAGTCAATGACGTTTTCATGGCTGAAGCTAATGAGGCTCCTGAAGCAACTGCGGTGCCAGAAGTTCAAGCGCCTGACGCCATTGCAGCACCTGAAGCCAACACTGAAGCACCTGAGGTACAAGGACCTGAAGCCAATGTGGCCCCTGAAGCTCATGTCAACGACAATGCCAATGCTCCTGTTCCCCCTCCAAGACCTCATACAATTGAGCTGGCATTTGATCGTGGTCAGCTTGTTATGGTCCGCTGGCCCATTCTGGTTCCTCCACCTGCTGCGGGTCCACAATTTGAATATCACGTCGAGCATAGACCTCAAGTCCAAAAGCCCAAGCCAAGACTTCTACGATTCTCAGGCACTGCAACTTCACCTGGGGTCTTCAATGTGAATGGCTTCGTGGCACATAATACCTTCTTCAACAGCGCCAAGAACCCTTATACCCTCGCATTTCATCAGACCGGTTCTGGAGCTATCAGCAGCGTAGCTACTATTCCCGCGTCCTATACAATCAAGGGCGCATATTTCCACATATGCGCCTCGACTCTAAAGCTATAGCTGGCCTGCCCTGCCTTGAAGAAGCATTGGATTGCTTCAGAGATGCTGGACTGCTGCAGTTTGTCACAGATAAGGAACACTGGAATGAAGAGCTTCTGCTACAATTCTATGCAACTCTACACATTCGAGGCTACAACAGGGTTCCAAAGACTTGGGTCCTTGAGTGGATGATAGGCAATGTCCATCATGAAGCCAAAGCTCTTGATATCATTGAGCTCACAGGCCTGCCCACTCCTGGTGAATACTATGAACCAGGTTGTCAACAACACCAGAATGCCTTGGAAAGCATTTTTCAGAAGCCAAAACCCAACATGAGTCAAATGCTGAGCATGATGAAGCCTCTGCCTCACGACGCTGAATACCCGTCTGAATTCTTTGTTGAAGACCTAGAGTACCTGCCTCACACCATTTACCATATCATCAGGAAGACTCTATGGCATGTCAAAGGACATTCATCTGCAGCGAAGCTTGAAGGAGAAATGAAGACTTTGGTTTTCTATATCTTCAATGGCATCAGCTTTAATGCTCAAGACTTCTTCATCAGGCAGTTGGCTGCATCTGGCTTTGACATTTTCGGGTTCACATTCTATGCTCCATGGGTCATGCGTCTTATCAAGCGTCACTCTGCCTTCAACTATCAGCCGTCTGCGCGCAATCATCTTATATTCTTGCCAGAGGTTGATCTGTCAGTAGAAGCTATTTACCCAGAGCCTGCTAATGATCCCATTTATCTTCACAATGTTGATCACCAAAGCTTCACCCAGCCTATTGAAGGAGTTCCAACAGTTTCTCATGTTTATCCCCTTGCTGGCAACACACGTGCCCCTCGCGCTCAAACTGACGCCACTGGTAGCACCATTGTGCAAAGGCCTCGAAGGCGCTCTCCTGTCCTAAATGATCGAGAGCTTCTCGTCGCGCTACACCAGAAACAGGACAAACATCAAGACTGGCTTAAGCGTCAGATGCAAAGCCTCTTGGTGGATGTCAACCGCATTCGCAATCTTGCCTCCAAGAATTCCTTTGTCACTCATGAAACCTGTCGGAGGTCGTGGAAGATTTTGACATTACTTAGTGCTGAAGATGATCTGCAAGATGATGGCTTCACCGAACGGTTCAAGTTTGACTCAACTCCTCCCAGAATGCTCACTTGCGTCGGACTCCCTCACTTGAAGACTCTGAATATTCGTCCTCAGCTGCGACAGTGAATGCTAGAGTCATTGATGACCAAGATGATGCAACTTCACCTCCTCCAACTTCAGCGCGTGTTGACACTGCACCAAGTTCTTCTGCACCACCGGACCTCAACGACGACCCTGCTGCCTCGCCTGCACCTCATGGGAACGAGTAGGCGCTCTATCTCTTTGACCTTTTTTGGTCCTTACTGACAAAAGGGGGAGAAGCATATGAGTTGATAGTCTTTAAGCGGGTCCATATGGGTGGTTGCTTTACCTTTTACTACTTTTGCCAAGTCTTTCCAACTCTTGCTTTTCGATACATTTGGTTCTTTGAGTTGTAACACTTAAACTCGATGGTCGTCTGCTACTTATTTGCTATTCTGTGATGCGATGATAAATTCCACATGTGCGATGATAAATTCCGCACTTAGGTCATTTTGCAGACGTCCATTTTCCATTATGCATGTCATTATCTTCGTTACATCATATCATGCATGGTGAATTGTCATCATAGGTTGAAGAGGATCTCCACAAGTACAACCTGCCATGTGCATTTGCATTCCAAGAGCAAAGTAGTTATATGCACATCTTCAGGGGGGCCTTTGCAACTTATGAAGACAATATCCTATCCTTTACAATTTCACATATTTTATTCCCCGTTGAAAACTTCAACCAGTTTGTCATCAATCACCAAAAAGGGGGAGATTGTAAGTGCATCTAGTGCCACCCCTAGTTGGTTTTGGAGTATTGACGACAAACCTGGTTGAGGGACTAATGTGTTTGTGAGAATTGCAGGATAACATAGGTAGAAGTCCCTCATTGATTCGGTTTTCCTACCAGAGATGACCCCTAAAAATGTATGAAGACATTGAAGTCAAAGGTGGTATGTGAAGAGATTCACATTGAAGACTATGACAAGAGAAGACATCGCGTGAAGACTAAGGAGCGCGAAGACTTAGTTGTTTCGTCATTCTTTTTCTTCTTTGTTGAGTCATAGGAACCACCGTACTGTTAAGTGGGGTCCAAGAGAACCAGGCAGATTGACTGAAGTGATGCTTAACCAAAATCCTATGTCTTCGAGTGAAGACTATGAGAGCAAATCTTATTCTGAGTTGGATAAGTCAGCTTTGCTTGTAGCCCAAGTAAAGTTGTCGCGTGTGTTTGAAATCTGACCGTTGGAACACGTGTCAGTTCCTTAGTGACCCAGGGTCATTTCGGACAAATCAGGTCGGGTTGCCTAGTGGCTATAAATAGCCCACCCCCTACAACCATAAACGGTTGGCTGCTCAGAGTTAGTGTACGGCTTTGTCGTTTGAGAGCAACCCACCTCGAAGCCTTTGAGAGAGAATTCCTTGCGAGGATAAAGCCCTAAACACCCAGAGCCAAAGAGTGTTAGGCATCACTTAAGTCTTCATGTCTGTGTGATCTGAAGACTTATTACACTTGAGGACTGTGAATCCTCCAGCCGGTTAGGCGTTGCGTTCTGAGCATCCAAGAGTCATCGTGGATCACCGGTGAATGAAGTCTGTGAATGTTTGGAAGTCTGCCTTGAAGACTTACCAGAGTGATTGGGAGAGGACTGGGTGTCCTTAGCTCAAGGGGAATAAGGTGAAGACGCGGTCTTGTGAGTTGAATCTCAGCCTCCCTAACCAGACGTACAGTTGTCACAGCAACTGGAACTGGTCCAACAAATCATTGTCTTCAACGAGCCACTGGTTCTATCCTTCCCATCTCTTTATTTACCTTCGGTCCTTGTGAAGTCATTGCCCATTTGCATTATCTTTTGTCTTCACTGAGTGACTGCTTGTTCTGATTGTCTTCATACTATCTTCCATCATGATCTATACTGCCTAGCTGCTATTAGTCTTTGTGCTTTCATTTCATTGAATACCTGACTATGGCTTGCTTAGTGTAGTCTACCTTCCACTGCATGGTAATAGGTTTATTTCTATCGTTTGTCTTCGAAACTTCCATGTTTTGAAGACTTTCGTAAAAATCGCCTATTCACCCCCCCTCTAGTCGATCACTAGCACTTTCAAGAAGAAATAATGACTGGTGTGAGGCGTGTATTTATAGGGACAGGGACGGCACAGTGTTATTACACAGGTGCCCCTAGCGGTTCACATCTGAAGGACACGTGGCGATCATGCAACACATTTGAGGTTGTTCCACGTTCCCACGCACGCCTGGATTGTCGGGTGGTCGTTCCCACTTCTCCGGGTTTCAGGTTGAAGGATTTAGCATTGAAAACAGATTAATGTTTGTCTCTGTGTCTTCTGCTGACAAGGGCGCAGAGAAGACATTTTGACAGTGTCAATAGAATGCATATGATTTGGATAGATAGACTTAAGATAGAAGCATAGAGGGGTTAAGGTCCGATCACATTCACTTAGTTCAAAAGATTCAACGTGTAGACATAGCTATAAGTGAATGCTGTAGAGGACAGAAACCAAATTGAAGATAAACATGAGGCCATGTTAACATTGAAGGCAAACAGAAGGCAAAGACTTGGCAAATGTAACGCCATGTGAAAAACACTTCTAAGGGAAGAATTTGGTGGTGGCGTTACCCACCGTATAGGAAGTATTAGACCCAGACACAGCGCACAATTATCATGGCGCTCTGAAGTCAAATTCCATGTTAATGTATTCACACTTAGAATATAAGTCTTCATTGATTGAGGACATACGTTACTTCGTGTGTTGCACATCTAAGTCATGAACATGCATAAGTGTTAGGATGTGTGCCTGATCACAGGACATTTGAGGATTCCAAGATATTTAGCTCACACCATAACTTGCAAAACCTCTTCTCATCCAATGGCTTTGTGAAGATATCTGACAGTTGCTCTTCAGTGTTGATGTGTATGATATCAATATCTTCCTTCATGACATGATCTTTGAGAAAGTGATGATGAATTTCAATGTGCTTTGTCTTCGAGTGCTGAACTGGGTTGTTAGCAATCTTGATGGCGCTCTCGTTGTCGCAGTAGAGTGGCACTTGCTTTAGATGAATGCCATAGTCCTTGAGAGTTTGCTTCATCCATAGAAGTTGAGCACAGCAAGATCCAGCAGCAATGTATTCAGATTTAGCAGTGGAGAGAGATACACAGTTCTGCTTCTTTGAAGACCAACATACAAGTGATCGTCCCAGAAAGTGACATGTGCCTGATGTAGACTTGCGATCCACCTTTTCATCAGCATAATCAGCATCCGAGAATCCAACTAGATCAAACTCTGAGCCCTTTGGATACCATAATCCTAGTGTTGGGGTGTGAGCCAAATATCGAAGAATTCGCTTCACAGCTAAGTGATGCGATTCCTTTGGTGACGCTTGGAATCGGGCACACATGCAAACACTAAGCATGATATCTGGCCTAGATACACATAAATAAAGCAAAGAACCAATCATGGAGCGATATACCATTTGATCGAACTCTTTACCATTGTCGTCGGGACCCAGATGGTGTTTAGTTGGCATCGGCGTCGTGTAACCTTTGCAGCCTTGCATTCCAAACTTCTTCAGGCAAACTTTGAGGTACTTCTCTTGAGATATGAAGATGCCGTTGCATTGCTATCGTACTTGAAGACCAAGGAAGAATTTCAACTCTCCCATCATGGACATCTGATATTTCTCTTGCATCATGTATCCAAACTCATCACTGTATTTCTGATTAGTGCAGCCGAAGATAATGTCATCCACATATATTTGGCACACAAATAGTTCACCATCATATGTCTTCGTGAAGAGTGTGGGATCCAGGGAACCAGGTTTGAAGCCTTTGCTCTTCAGGAAGTCTTTGAGTGTGTCATACCAAGCTCGAGGGGCTTGTTTAAGGCCATACAGTGCCTTGTTGAGCTTGTAAACCATGTCAGGTTGTTTTGGATCTTCAAAGCCAGGCGGTTGTGCAACATACACTTCTTTTTCAATCCTGCCATTGAGAAAAGCGCTCTTCACGTCCATTTTATACAGAAGAATGTTATGATGATTTGCATAGGCCAACAGTATGCGTATAGCTTCAAGCCTAGCCACAGGAGCAAATGTCTCATCGAAGTCAATTCCTTCAACTTGAGTGTATCCCTGAGCACCGAGACGAGCTTTGTTTCTGACAACTTGACCATGCTCATCTTGCTTGTTGCGATATATCCATTTAGTGCCTATGATATTGTGCTTACGAGGATCGGGACGCTTGACCAGTTCCCATACATTATGCAACTCAAATTGTTGAAGCTCTTCTTGCATAGCTTGAATCCATTCAGGTTCCATAAAGGCTTCATCAACTTTCTTGGGTTCAGATATTGAGACGAATGTGAAGTGCCCACAGAAATTTGCTAGTTGTGTTGCCCTTGAACGAGTGAGTGGACCAGGTGCATTGATGCTGTCAATTATTCTCTCAATCTGTACTTCATTTGCAACACGAGGATGAACAGGACGAAGATTTTGCTCTTGCTGATCATTGTCATCGTTAGAAGGATTGTCTTCAGGCTGAGCACTGTCTTCAGGTTGATCAGGCGCACAGATGATGAGTTCCTCTTCAGGATGAGCTTCAGACGGTATGATTTCTCTAGTTCCCATAAGCTTGATGGTTTCACTGGATGGAACTTCATCTAGCACATTTGGCAGGTGCTATCATTGCGAGCCGTTAGTCTCATCGAACCGCACATCCACAGTTTCAACCACTTTATAGTGAAAGAGGTTGAAGACTCTGTAGGAGTGCGAATCCTTTCCGTATCCAAGCATAAAACCTTCATGTGCTTTCGGTGCAAATTTTGAAGTGTGATGTGGATCCTTGATCCAGCACTTGGCACCAAATACTCTGAAGTAACTGACATTTGGCTTCTTACCAGTGAGGAGCTCATAGGATGTTTTGTTCAGAAGCTTGTGAAGATAAACATGATTGATGATATGGCATGCAGTATCAATGGGTTCAGGCCAGAACTTTCTTGGAGTCTTGTATTCATCGAGCATCGTCTGGGCCATCTCAATAAGTGTTCTGTTCTTGCGTTCCACGACGCCATTCTGCTGCGGCGTGTACGGAGCTGAGAATTCATGAGTGATGCCCAAAGTATCAAGATAAGTTTCGAGGCCAATGTTCTTGAATTCAGTGCAATTGTCACTTCTGATGTGCTTGATCTTGACACCATAGTTGTTCATGGCTCGATTGGCGAAGCGTTTGAAGACATCCTGCACTTCTGTCTTGTAGAGGATTATATGCACCCAAGTATATCTTGAATAATCATCAACAATGACGAAGCCATAGAGACAAGCAGTAGTAGTAAGAGTTGAGTAGTGAGTGGGACCGAAGAGGTCCACGTGTGGCAGTTCGAAGGGTTGAGTCGTTGTCCTGATTGTCTTCGAGGGATGCTTGGCCCTCGTCATCTTTCCAGCTTCGCAGGCACCGCATAGGTGATCCTTGTTGAACTTGACACCCTCAATGCCTATGACATTCTTCTTCTTTGCAAGAGTGTGCAAGTTCCTCATGCCAGCATGCCCTAGTCTCCGATGCCAGAGCCAGCATTCTGAAGCTTTTGCTAGAAGACATACGGCAAGTTGTGGTCCTGCTGAGAAATCTACCACGTACAAATCATCTTTCCGATACCCTTCAAAGACTAGAGACTTGTGAGATTCCGTTAGAACAAGGCAACGATATTTTCCAAATTTCACAATCATGTTTAAGTCGCAAAGCATTGAGACAGACATTAAGTTGAAACCAAGGGATTCAACAAGCATCATTTTATCCATGTGCTAATCCCTTCAGATTGCAACTCTACCTAGACCCAATACCTTGCTTTTACCAGTATCAGCAAATGTGATGTGACTCTTGTCAGATGGACGTAAGGTTTAGTCCATGAGAAGACTTCGCTTGCCAGTCATATGATTAGTACATCCACTATCAATAATCCATTATGAAGCAGCTAGTGTCATACCCTACAGTGCAGTTAGGGGGATAGGCTTCACGAAGAGAATTGTGAAGCATAAACATTGGATGAGCAAGTGGATTATGAAAGCTTAGATTGAGGTTAGGACTGATAGGGCAAGTGGCAAGCGACTCTGGAAAAAAATACATAATAAGACCATTTGGGCATTTGATCTTGGGCCCTACAAGATGTTTAAGGTCCCCAGCAATAGCTTCAAACGAATTTGATTTTCGGCTGGAGACCCTTCCCTGCAAAAGAGAGTTAAGATTTCTTAGCCACCCACATCTTCAAGGGTGGCTTCAAAGCAATGAGTCTAAGTGCAGCATCTGAGAACTTTGGCTTTGGAGCCCTAGCAAATAGTCTTGCAGGAGGACAATAGTACTCACAAGAATAAGCAGAGTAGTTCTTGGTCGTATGAACATGGCGGTTTGATGAAACGCGCTCATATTCATAGGCCTGAGTATGGTTTCCCTGCAAAACATTTGCGTTAGTGCGACTCAGGTGAGTCCTCTGTCTGTATGAAGCCTTTGGACCATATGAAGCCCGTGGCCTGGGGTTTGTCTTCTTTAATTGTGGTGTCATGACGACATACACAGGAAGATTTTCCAGACACTTTTTCGGCACCCAGACCTTCTTCATAGGTGGCCCATACCTGCAGTTAGTACCAATATACCTGGCAAACACTTCACCTTTCTAATTCTTAAATAGGTTATAGTTTGCATCAAAGGATTCATCAATAATAATGGGATTAGCACAAGTGAAGCCAGATAGAGTGGATGGATCCACTGAAGGTTCCTTTGCAGCTATCCATGTGGTTTTGGGGTACTGCTCAGGTTTCCAGTAAGAGCCATCAGCATTCATTTTCCCTTCGAACCCAACACCCTCTTCCCTAGGGTTTCGGTTCAGGATCTACCTTTTGAGGACATCACATAGTGTCTGATGCCCTTTGAGACTTTTGTACATCCCTATTTCAAGCAATGTCTTCAACCTAGCATTTTCATCAGCAAGAGCAGTGGCATCCTCAACAGAGGGGTTAGTTACCACATCAACAGTTGAAGATATTGCAACAGTAGCAGCAGTAGAGCATCCAGCAACAGAAGTAGCGTTATCACGCTCAATGCATTTAAGACATGGTGGTTCAAATCCTTCCTGAGCGGGACTGATCTGTTTGGCGCGAAGTGACTCGTTTTCCTTTTGACGATCTTCATAAGACGCTCTCAATTTCTCAAGATCTTGCTTCCTTTGAAGATAATCATGGGAAAGCTTTTCATGAGTTGTTGAGAGCGTTTCATGACGACTTTCAAGTTCCTCATACTTAACATAAAGATTTTTTATGTCTTCAATTAAGGACTGAGATCGAGTCATTTCAGCGTCTAACAGGTCATCGCTTTTGTCTAACAGTTTTTGAATATGCTCCATAGCTTTCTGTTGTTCAGTTGTAATTTTAGCAAGTGTTTTGTAGCTGGGTTTGGAACCACAATCAGAGTCATCTTCACTGGATGTTTGATAGTGAGTAGTGCGTGAGTTTACCTTGGCACCGCGTGCCATGAAGCAGTAGGTGGGAGCAGAGGTGTCCTGGTCATTAGCATCGGCATCGGTGATGAAGTCATTGTCTTCAATGTTGAAGATGGACTTGGCAACGTAGGCTGTAGCCAGACTTGCAATGCTAGAATCGGACTCCTCCTCAGACTCCACCTCCGCCTCCTCAGAAGTAGACTCCTCCTCTGAATCCATTTCCTTGCCAACAAACGCACGAGCCTTGCCAGATGCGCTCTTCTTGTGTGATGATGACTTTGATGAAGACTTGGAAGAACACTTTGAGTATTTCTTCTTCTTCTTGTCGTCAGAATCATATTCCTTGTTCTTCTTCTTCTTGTTGTTCTCATTGTCCCACTGCGGGCACTCAGAGATGTAGTGGCCAGGTTTCTTGTACTTGTGACATGTTCTCTTCTTGTAGTCATGAGCAGAGGCTTCATCATTCCTTGAGCTAGATCGTGAGGACTTTTTGAGGCCTTTCTTCTTGGTGAATTTCTGGAACTTCTTCACAAGCATAGCAAGCTCCTTTCCAATGTCCTTAGGATCATCAGAACTACCATCAGATTCTTCTTCAGATGAGGAAACAGCTTTTGCCTTCAAAGCACGAGTTCGCCCATAGTTGGGACCGTAGATGTCTCTTTTCTCAGATAGCTGAAACTCATGTGTGTTGAGCCTTTCAAGTATGTCATACGGATCCAGTGTCTTGAAGTCAGGGCATTCTTGAATCATTAGGGCTAGGGTGTCAAATGATCTGTCAAGTGATCTCAGGAGTGTCTTGACGACTTCATGCTTGGTGATCTCAGTAGCGCCGAGGGCTTGAAGCTCATTTGTGATGTCAGTGAGTCGATCAAACATGAGCTGAACATTCTCATTGTCGTTTCTCTTGAAGCGGTTGAAGAGGTTGCGAAGGACACTGATTCTTTGATCTCTCTGGGTTGAGACACCTTCGTTGACCTTGGAGAGCCAGTCCCAGACTAGCTTGGATGTTTCCAGAGCACTCACATGGCCATAATGTCCTTTGGTCAGATGACCACAGATGATGTTCTTGGCAGTGGAGTCAAGTTGAACGAACTTCTTGACATCAGCAGCGGTGACAACTTCACCAGCCTTGGGGACGCCATTCTTGACGACATACCAGAGGTTGACATCAATGGCTTCAAGATGCATGTGCATCTTATTCTTCCAGTAGGGATATTCAGTTCCATCGAAGACTGGGCACACAGTGGAGACTTTGATTATCCCTGCAGTCAACATAGCTAAAACTCCAAGTGGTTAAACCGAATCACATAGAACAAGGGAGTACCTTCCTCTGATACCAATTGAAAGTGCCAGTGATCGACTAGAGGGGGGTGAATAGGCGATTTTTATGGAAGTCTTCAAAACATGGAAGTTTCGAAGACAAACGATATAAGTAAACCTATTACCATGCAGCGGAAGATAGACTACACTAAGCAAGCCATAGTCAAGTATTCAATGAAATGAAAGCACAAAGACTAATAGCAGCTAGGCAGTATAGATCAGGATGGAAGATAGTATGAAGCCAATCAGAACAAGCAGTCACACAGTGAAGACAAATAGATAATGCAAACAGGCAATGACTTCACAAGGATCAATCTGCAAGTAAAGAGATGGGAAGGATGGAACCAGTGGCTCTTTGAAGACAATGATTTGTTGGACCAGTTCCAGTTGTTGTGACAACTGTACGTCTGGTTAGGGAGGCTGAGATTCAACTTAGAAGGCCACATCTTCACCTTATTCCCCTTGATCTAAGGACACCCAGTCCTCGCCCAATCACTCTGGTAAGTCTTCAAGGTAGACTTCCAAACCATCACAGACTTTGTTCACCGGCAATCCACAATGACTCTTGGATGCTTAGAACGTGACGCCTAACCGGCTGGAGGATTCATAGTCCTCAAGTGTAATAAGTCTTCAGATCACATAGGCATGAAGACTGCAGTGTGCCTAACACTCTTTGGCCCTGGGTGTTTAGGGCTTTGTCCTCGCAAGGAATTCTCTCTCAAAGGCATCGAGGTGGGTTGCTCTCAAACGTCAAAAGCCGTACACTAACTCTGATCAGCCAACCGTTTATGGTTGTAGGGGTGGGCTATTTATAGCCACTAGGCAACCCGACCTGATTTTTCCAAAATGACCCTGGGTCACTAAGCAACTGACACGTGTTCCAACGGTCAAATTTCAAACACACACGGCAACTTTACTTGGACTACAAGCAAAGCTGACTTATCCAGCCCTGGATAAGATTTGCTCTCATTGTCTTCGCTCGAAGACATAGGATTTTGGTTAAGCATCACTTCAGTCATTCTGACTGGTTCACTTGGACCCCACTTAACAGTACGGTGGTTCCTATGACTCAACAAAGAAGAAAAAGAACGACGAAACAACTAAGTCTTCGCGCTCCATAGTCTTCACGCAATGTCTTCTCTTGTCATAGTCTTCAATGTGAATGTCTTCACATACCACCTTTGACTTCAATGTCTTCATACATTTTTAGGGGTCATCTCTGCTAGGAAAACCGAATCAATGAGGGACTTCTACCTGTGTTATCCTGCAATTCTCACAAACACATTAGTCCCTCAACCAGGTTTGTCGTCAATACTCCAAAACCAACTAGGGGTGGCACTAGATGCACTTACAATCATCACTATAAAACACCAAAAATATTACTTTTGCTACTGTTACCTTTTACCATCGTTATCATTACTATCATATTACTTTGCTACTAAATACCCTGCTGCAGATATTAAGTTTCCAAGTGTGGTTGAATTGAAAACTTAGCTGCTAATACTTGAGAATATTCTTTTGCTCCCCTTATGTCAAATCAATAAATTTGGGTTGAATACTCTACCCTCGAAAACTGTTGTGATCCCCTATACTTGTGGGTTATCAGGGACATGATGTTTTACCCAGGTTCGGGCCCTCTTGATGGAGGCAATACCCTATGTCCTGCTTGATTGATATTGATGAGTATGAGGATTACAAGAGTTGATCTACCATGAGATCGTAATGGCTAAACCCTAGATGTCTAGCATGTATGATTGTGTCTACCTCTACGGACTAAACCCTCTGGTTTATATAGACACGGGAGGAGCCTAGGGTTGTATAGAGTCGGTTTACAAAGGAAGGAATCTACATATCCGAACGCCAGGCTTGCCATCCACGCAAAGGAGAGACCCATCCAGACACAGGAAGATGTATTTTGTCTTGTATCTTCGTAGCTCATTAGTCTGGCCCCATGTTACATAGTCCGGACACCCGAGGACCCCTTAATCCAGGAGTCCCTCACTGATCACTTCGCTGCAGATAATCAATCTCTAGGTGTGGTTGAATTGACAACTCAGCTGCTAATACCTTCAAATATTCTTTGGCTCCCCTTGTGTCGAATCTATAAATTTGCGTTGAATACTCTACCCTCGAAAACTGTTGTGATCCCCTATACTTGTGGGTTATCACAGCTCTTCGTGAGATCAAAGAGTGCATCAAGAAGACCAAGACAAGATACAAGGATAAAGCAGGCCCTTGCCGGCAAGGGAAGCCCGATAAGGAGAAAGCCCGACAGGTGCAGGACCCGGCAAGGCTTTGCCTACCATCGGCACTCCACCTCATCGAGCAGGTTGTCACCCATTGATGAGGTGTCGAGCCCGCTAGCGGTTTGGTGAAGCTTGTCTAGCAGGTGGCATCCTGCTGGAAGAAGGATTACCTTTGTCCTAATGGTGTGTCAAGCTAATAGGAGGCACATGAGTAAGCGGTGGGGCAATCTTGCCGGGACTCCTCCTCCTTGCAACACCTAGTGATGCATTTAATGCATTTTTGTCCTAACTAGCAGAGTTAGGTATGATAGATCTATTTCTATATAATCACCCTAGAATTACCCTTTTGCCACTATGGTAACCCCTTGAGCTATAAAAGGAGGGCCATGGCAACCTTTACAAGGGTTGGAACCGATTGCAACCTCACGCATACATGCTTGTGCAGCTCCTCTATCCTCGTGACTTGTCGGGAGAGAGTGATTCGTGTGCTTACGCATTCAACCATTAAATACACCAAGGCAGGAGTAAGGTTTTACGCTTCTCAGCGGCCTGAACCTGGGTAAAACCACTGCGTCCCTCGTCGTTCTTGCTCTTTGCGCTGCATGCACTCCCCTTGCCAAACCAGTGATACATCTTCGTCGTATCTACTTTTCCAAACTCTTTTGCACTTGTTTTGGACTCTAATTTGCATGATTTGAATGAAACTAACACGGACTGATGTTGTTTTCAGCAGAATTGCCATGGTGTTCTTTTCGTGCAGTAATCAAAGTTCTCAGATTGGCCTGAAAATTTATGGAGAATATTTTTGGAATATATAAAAATAATGGCGAAAAAAGATACCAAACGAGGGCCACCCAGGAGACAGAAGATCAGGCGGCGCGACCACCCCCACGGCGCGCCTAGCGAGCTTGTGGCCCCCCTGGACCTCCGACAACCCTGACTCCAACTCCATATATACCTATTTGCGGAGAAAAAATAAGAGAGAAGGATTCATCGCGTTTTACGATACAAAGCCGCCGCCACCTCCTGTTCTTCATCGGGAGGGCTGATCTGGAGTCCGTTCGGGACTCGGGAGGGTGGAATACATCGCCATCATCATCATCAACCTTCCTTCATCGCTAATTTCATGATGCTCACCGCCAGGAGTGAGTAGTTCCTTCATAGGCTTGCTGGACGGTGATGGGTTGGATGAGATTTATCACGTAATTGAGTTAGTTTTTTTAGGGTTTGATGCCTAGTATCCACTTTGTTCCGAGATTGATGTTGCTATGACTTTGCTATGCTTAATTCTTGTCACTAGAGCCCGAGAGCCATGGTTTCAAATATGAACCTATTATGTTTCCATGGATATATGTGTGTTCTTGATCCTAACTTGCAAGTTGTAGAAACCTATTACGAGTTATGATCCGCATAACCCAAGGTGATAATAATTGGGATTCTTTCATGTGATTACCGTAGTTTTAGGAGTTCATGTACTCAATAAGTGTTAATGCTTTGTTCCGGTTCTCTATTAAAAGGAGGCCTTAATATCCCTTAGTTTCCTTGTGGACCCCGGTGCCACGGGAGAGTAGGACAAATGATGTCATGCAAGTTCTTTTCCATAAGCACGTATGACAACATATGGAATACATGCCTACATTATATTGATGAATTGGAGCTTGTTAAGCGTCGCCCTAGGTTATAACTGCTACATGATGAATGTTATCCAACACAATCATCCATCGTTGATCCAATGCCTATGAGATTTTCACATATTGATCTTTGCTAAGTTACTTTTGTCATTGCTATGTTACAATCACTACAAAATTGCTACTGTTACTGTTGCCACCGTTACTGTTACTATCATACTGCTTTGCTACTAAATATTTAGCTGCAGATATTAAGTCTCTCAGGTGTGCTTAAATTGACAACTCAATTGCTAATACTTGTGAATATTCTTTGGCTCCCCTTGTGTCAAATCAATAAATTCGGGTTGAATACTCTACCCTCGAAAACTATTGCGATCCCCTATACTTGTGGGTTATCAAGACGTTTTTCTGGCGCCGTTGCTGGGGAGCATAGCTCTGTTTGCTGAGTCACTTGGGATTTATATCTATTAATCACTATGAGGAATATTAAGGATGAAAGAACCAAGATCGTTCCCTCTAAGACGAGGGGAGGTAAGGAACTTTCATCTGCCACCTCTTTTAGCACTGTGTTGGTTTTCCCCGAAGAGGAAGGGATGATGCAGCAAAGTAGCGTAAGTATTTCCCTCAGTTTTTGAGAACCAAGGTATCAATCCAGTACGAGGCTACGCACGAGTCCCTCGCACCTGCACAAAACAAATAAATCCTCGCAACCAACGCAAATAGGGGTTGTCAATCCCTATAGGGCCACTTACGAGAGTGAGATCTGATAGATATGATAAGATAATATTTTTGGTATTTTTATGATAAAGATGCAAAGTAAAATAAAGGCAAAGTAAATGGCTAAGTAAATAACTATGTAGTAGGAGATTGATATGATAAAGATAGACCCGGGGGCCATAGGTTTCACTAGTGGCTTCTCTCGAGAGCATAATTATTCTACGGTGGGTGAAAAAATTACTATTGAGCAATTGACAGAATTGAGAATAGTTATGAGAATATCTAGGTATGATCATGTATATAGGCATCACGTCCGAGACAAGTAGACCGACTCCTGCCTGCATCTACTACTATTACTCCACTCATCGACCGCTATCCAGCATGCATCTAGAGTATTAAGTTAAAAACAAAGTAACGCCTTGAGCAAGATGACATGATGTAGAGGGATAGACTCATGCAATATGAAGAAAACACCATCTTGTTATCCTCGATGGCAACAATACAATACATGTCGTGCTGCCCTTACTGTCACCGGGAAAGGACACTACAAGATTGAACCCAAAGCTAAGCACTTCTCCCATTGCAAGAAAGATCGATCTAGTAGGCCAAACCAAACTGATAATTCGAAGAGACTTGCAAAGATAACCAATCATACATAAAAGAATTCAGAGAAGATTCAAATATTATTCATAGATAGACTTGATCATAAACCCACAATTCATCGGTCTCAACAAATACACCGCAAAAAGAAGATTACATCGAATAGATCTCCACAAGAGAGGGGGAGAACATTGTATTGAGATCCAAAAAGAGAGAAGAAGCCATCTAGCTACTAACTATGGACCCGTAGGTCTGAGGTAAACTACTCACACTTCATCGGAGGGGCAATGGTGTTGATGAAGAAGCCCTCCGTGATCGATGCCCCCTCCGGCTGAGCTCCGAAACAGGCCCCAATATGGGATCTCGTGGATACAGAAAGTTGCGGCGGTGGAATTAGGGTTTTGGCTCCGTATCTGATCATTTGGGGGTACATGGGTATATATAGGAGGAAGAAGTGCGTCGGTGGAGCAACAGGGGGCCCACGAGGGTGGAGGGCGCGCCTGGGGGGGGGGTAGGCGCGCCCCCTACCTCGCGGCCTCCTGTTATGTGTCCTGACGTAGGGTCCAAGTCTCCTGAGTTGTATTTGATGGGAGAATCATGTTCCCGAAGGTTTCATTCCGTTTGGACTCCGTTTGATATTCCTTTTCTTCGAAACCCTAAAACAGGCAAAAAAACATCAATTCTGGGCTGGGCCTCCGGTTGATAGGTTAGTCCCAAAAATAATATAAAAGTGGATAATAAAGCCCAATAATGTCCAAAACAGTAGATAATATAGCATGGAGCAATCAAAAATTATAGATACGTTGGAGATGTATCAAGCATCCCCAAGCTTAATTCCTGCTCGCCCTTGAGTAGGTAAATGATAAAAACAAAATTTTTGATGCGGAGTGCTACTTGGCATGATTTTAATGTAATTCTTCTTAATTGTGGTATGAATATTCAGATCCGAAAGATTCAAGACAAAATTTCATATTGACATAAAAATGATAATACTTCAAGCATACTGACAAAGCAATTATGTCTTCTCAAAATAACATGGCTAAAGAAAGTTATCCCTACAAAATCATATAGTCTGGCTATGCTCTATCTTCACCACACAAAATATTTAAATCATGCACAACCCCGATGACAAGCCAAGCAATTGTTTCATACTTTTGCATTCTCAAAACTTTTTCAATCTTCACGCAATACATGAGCGTGAGCCATGGATATAGCACTATAGGTGGAATAGAGTGGTGGTTGTGGAGAAGACAAAAAGGAGATGCCCATCAATAGATATCAATGTGAGTGAGTAGGGATTGTCGTGCAACGGATGCACTAGAGCTATAAGTATATGAAAGATCAAAAAGAAACTAAGTGGGTGTGCATCCAACTTGCTTGCTCATGAAGACCTAGGGCAATTTGAGGAAGCCCATCATTGGAATATACAAGCCAAGTTCTATAATGAAAAATTCCCACTAGTATATGAAAGTGATAACATGAGAGACTCTCTTCTATGAAGATCAGGGTGCTACTTTGAAGCACAAGTGTGGTAAAAGGATAGTAACATTGTCCCTTCTCTCTTTTTCTCTCTTTTTTTATTTTTTTTATTTGGGCCTTTTCTCTTTTTTTATGGCCTCTTTTCTTTCTCTTTTTTTTATTTGGGCTTTTTGGCCTCTTTTATTTATTTTTCGTCCGGAGTCTCATCCCAACTTGTGGGGGAATCATAGTCTCCATCATCCTTTCCTCACTGGGACAATGCTCTAATAATGATGATCATCACACTTTTATTTTTCTTACAACTCAACAATTACAACTCGATACTTAGAACAAAATTTGACTCTATGTGAATGCCTCCGGCGGTGTAACGGGATATGCAATGATGCATGAGTGACAAGTATGAAAGAATTATGAATGGTGGCTTTGCCACAAATACTATGTCAACTACATGATCATGCTAAGCAATATGACAATGATGGAGTGTGTCATAAACGGAACGGTGGAAAGTAGCATGGCAATATATCTCAGAATGGCTATGGAAATGCCATAATAGGTAGGTATGGTGGCTGTTTTGAGGAAGGTATATGGTAGGTGTATGATACCGGTGAAAGGTGCGCGGTATTAGAGAGGCTAGCAAAGGTGGAAGGGTGAGAGTGCGTATAATCCATGGACTCAACATTAGTCATAAAGAACTGATATACTTATTGCAAAAATCTACAAGTTATGAAAGCAAAGTATTATGTGCATGCTCCTAGGGGGATAGATTGGTAGGAAAAGACCATCGCTCGGCCCCGACTGCCACTCATAAGGAAGACAGTCAATAAATAAATCATGCTCCGACTTCATCACATAACGGTTCACCATACGTGCATTCTACGGGAATCACAAGCTTCAACACAAGCATTTCTCAAATTCACAACTACTCAACTAGCATGACTTTAATATCACCATCTCCATATCTCAAAACAATTATCAAGTATCAAACTTCTCATAGTATTCAACACACCCATAAGAGAGTTTTATTATTAATCTTGCATACCAAGCATATTAGGATTTTAAACAAATTACCATGCTATTAAGACTCTCAAAATAATCTAAGTGAAGAATAAGAGATCAATAGTTTCTATAAAACAAATCCACCACCGTGCTCTAAAAGATATAAGTGAAGCACTAGAGCAAAATTATATAACTCAAAATTATAACAAATTCCATATCAAGTATGGCTCTCTCAAAAGGTGTGTACGGAAAGGCTGATTGTGGTAAACTAACAAGCAAAGACTCAAATCATACAAGACGCTCCAAGCAAAACACATATCATGTGGTAAATAAAAATATAGCTCCAAGTAAAGTTACCGATAGAAGTAGACGAAAGAGGGGATGCCTTCCGGGGCATCCCCAAGCTTTGGCTTTTAGGTGTCCTTAGATTATCTTGGGGGTGCCATGGGAATCCCCAAGCTTAGGCTCTTGCCACTCATTGTTCCACAATCCATCAAATCTTTACCCAAAACTTGAAAACTTCACAACACAAAACTTAAAGTAGAAAATCTCGTGAGCTCCGTTAGCGAAAGAAAACAAAAGACCAGTTCAAGGTACTGTAATGAAATCATTATTTATTTATATGGGTGTTATAACTACTGTATTCCAACTTCTCTATGGTTTATAAACTATTTTACTAGCCATAGATTCATCAAAATAAGCAAACAACACACGAAAAACAGAATCTGTCAAAAACAGAACAGTCTGTAGTAATCTGTAGCTAGCGCAAGATCTGGAACCCCAAAAATTATAAAATAAATTTCTGGACGTGAGGAATTTATCTATTAATTATCTTCAAAAATAATTTACTAAATATCACTTTCCAAATAAAAATGACAGCAGTTCTCGTGAGCGCTAAAGTTTCTGTTTTTTACAGCAAGTTCAACAAGACTTTCCCCAAGTCTTCGCAACGGTTCTACTTGGCACAAACACTAATTAAACACAAAAAACACAACCAAAACAGAGGCTAGATAATTTATTTATTACTAAACAGGAGCAAAAATCAAGGAATAAAAATAAAATTGGGTTGCCTCCCAACAAGCGCTATCGTTTAACGCCCTAAGCTAGGCATAACAAGCAAGAATAGATCTAGGTATTGCCATCTTTGGTAGGCAATCCCTAAGTGGCTCTCATAATAGATTCGTAAGGTAATTTAATTTTCATTCTAGGAAAGTGCTCCATGCCTTTTCTTAATGGAAATTGGAATCTAATATTTCCTTCCTTCATATCAATAATTGCACCAATCGTTCTAAGGAAAGGTCTACCAAGAATAATAGGACAAGAAGGATTGCAATCTATGTCAAGAACAATAAAATCTACGGGCACATAATTCCTATTTGCAACAATAAGAACATCATTAATTCTTCCCATAGGTTTCTTAATAGTGGAATCCTCAAGGTGCAAGTTTAGAGAGCAATCATCAAAATCACGGAAACCTAACAAATCACACAAAGTCTTTGGAATCGTGGAAACACTAGCACCCAAAACACATAAAGCATAGCATTCATGATCTTTAATTTTAATTTTAATAATTGGTTCCCACTCATCATAAAGTTTTCTAGGGATAGAAACTTCCAATTCAAGTTTTTCTTCATAAGATTGCATCAAGGCATCAACGATATGTTTAGTAAACGCTTTATTTTGACTATAAGCGTGAGGAGAATTTAGCACGGATTGCAACAAGGAAATACAATCAATCAAAGAGCAATTTTCATAGTTAAATTCCTTGAAATCCATAATAGTGGGTTTAGCAACATCTAGGGTTTTAATTTCTTCAATCCCACTTTTATCAAATTTAGCATCAAGATCAAAAGATTCAGAATTCTTGGAAC
Organism: Triticum urartu; assembly: GCF_003073215.2. Classification (NCBI taxonomy): domain Eukaryota; kingdom Viridiplantae; phylum Streptophyta; class Magnoliopsida; order Poales; family Poaceae; genus Triticum; species Triticum urartu. The sequence continues at coordinate 78,519,653 of NC_053024.1, read as the reverse complement.
GCCTTCTAGGTAAAGGTGGATCATATTCAGTCCCATCATTATCAAGATTCATATTGCAAAACAAAGATTTAATAGGGAAACATCAATAACTTTTAGATCTTCATCATTATTTTCATAGGAACTAGAAGAACTGTCGGGACCCCGATTCTAAGTCACACCGATCTAGCATGTAACACCTCATATCACTTTGCGGCCTCACGCACGGTATTCCCACGGGTGTCGCCTTACCATGGCCCGGGACCGTTTGCGCCTTTTGGCTCACGTATATGATAGTGTCGCTAGCATCCATATGATAGAGAACCTGGGCCGACATGGCTAGTCATGAACCCAAAGTTGCACTAATCTATGGGGACAGGCATACATGATTCACATCGAGCATGTCGGTCAGCAGCGTGTGAATCCGGGCTGTAGCATAGGGCTAACAGGACTCCGGATGTCACCGCGTGACATTTCCCCAAGGGTACAGACACAGGAACAAAGCAAAACACATGCCGGCCAGTCAAGTGTCCTGAGCAGTAGTGCTGGGCTATCAGGACTCCGGCGAACCGGGCTGTAGCGGACTACTATGGCTCAAGGAAGCACTAGACTACATTTCCCCATAAGAGAGGCTGCCAAGGATAAACAGCTAGATTGTCGGAACCCACACATAGCAATACATGTCACACGTATGCATAACATGCAAGTATGTGTTGTACAACATCGCATCACAACATAACGCAAACTCATATAGATAAAGACCCAGAAGAGCCACATAGCAATAATACAAACAGAGGTCTCATGACCCATCATTCAGAGCATACAAGCAACGGAAGCATTACATGTCTGAGTACAGACAACTACAAAAGAAAAAGGCCGAGAAGCCTGACTATCTACAAGTCCCTCCCAAGGGTACAAGATCGTAGCTGAGGTAACAAGCTACTCGTCGAAGTCCAAGCGGTACTACTAGTGAGACAGATGTCTCACCTGCAAAACATAAATAAAGCAAACGTGAGTACAAAGGTACTCAGCAAGACTTACATCAGATCCTATCATACATGCATTTGTATCAAGAAGGTAATGTGGGGTTTAGTTACAGCAAGCCAGCTTTGACTCAGTGGCTATCCTGTTCTACGACAATGAGAAACTTCTTTGAGGTGAGGCAGCGCACACGAGTCCACTAACCACCACATCAATACACTACTATGGATTCATCCCCGTCTCTCTACGAGAAGGCCATCCATAGCACTCACACTTGCCTTGAGCATTTTAGAGTATCCATTTCAAGTTGTCTATGTACCACGTAAGCATCCAAGAAGTCCATAACCGAGGACACGGCTATTCGAATAGATCAGGATAACCCTGCAGGGGTGTACTTCTTCACACACGCTCTCACCACTTATCACCATGTACATGTCATGTACCTCTGCAACCTTCAAGCGGAAGCCTGGCGAGGGTGTCGGCCACGACCTGACTGACCACACAAGTCTCTCATCCAGGTTTATCGCCTATTCGGGTTCCATCCGCAAGGAGATCCGGCCGGGGTGTCGCTCACGGCCCCAAACGATGTGAGCAGGGTTCCCAAGCCCACCATCCGGGTGCCACTTGGTACACCGTGCCACTGTGCCTAGTCTCTCCCAAGCCCACCTGGTCGGGTGCCACTTGGTAGACTACTAACACTACCTACAAACACCAGAAACTAATTGCAACTCCTGGACAGAGATCAAGTTGGCTAATAAGTCGAGAGGGGTCGAGTTACTGGAACCCAATGTGCGGTAGTATCTAGTCATTGGACAACATACACAGAACTCAGTTCTTAGGGACGGTTCCAGTGAGACAACCCACCATGTACTCCTACATGGCCTCTCACCGCTACCTTTACCAAATCGTGTTCACACGCTTAACTCTCAGCACCAGAACATATCGTACCACTCCAATTCATTCCCGATGAATCAGACCTGACATACTCTAAGCAATAGCAGGCAATGCATGGCAGGAACACAACATGGCTCAATCAACTCCTACACATGCTAGTGGGTTTTAACTATTTACTGTGGCAATGACAGGTCATGCAGAGGAATGGGTTCAACTACCGCAGCATAAAGTAGTAGTTGAATCATTGTTGTCCTAATGCAATAAATGAGAGCAAGAGCGAGAGAGTAGGATTGTATCGGAATGAACAAGGGAGTTTGCTTGCCTGGTAGATCAACAGGGGGGCACTGCTCCTCAGACAGGTACTCTGGATCGGTCTCCGGAGCAGGACCTATCGAGAAGGAACGGTGTCGGCAATCAATACACAATCATATGCAACATTATGATGCATGATCATGGCATGAGTATGTGATGTTTGTTTGAGTTAATGCATCTAGCATTCATTTGCATGAAGTCCATTTGAACCAAAGTTTCAAATGCAACTCCAAAATAAGCCTTTACAAATGCCATTCATGTGTTTCCTCATATACAGCATATATAAGTTGGTTTGTCATGCATGAAAATGTTATAGATGGATAGATTGGATTTTTCTGATGATTTTTCATATATAAATTATTTCAATCTGAGCTACGGTTGAATTTCTATGAATTTTTGAAGTTTATATCATTTTCTGGAATTTCTTGATTTATTTTTAAACCAGAAAATGATATATTGCGTCAGCACAGCGTCATGCTTACGTCAGCAGGTCGATGGCGCTGACCAAGTCAAACCTGATGTGTGGGGTCCACACGTCAGTGACTCAGTTAGTTAACAGGGGGTTTATTTAGTCTAATTAGGATTTGTGGGCGTCAGGCCCACTGGTCAGCGACTAACTAGCTAACTAACCTAGGTTAATTAGTGTTAAACTAATACTAACTAAAATGTCACGGGGGTGGCCCACGCGTCAGTGACACAAGGGGAAGGTAAAACCCCGGTCAGGGGGGTCAAACCCGCCAGTGACTTGACGCTGGCGAGGCCCGAGACGGCGGCGCGGCTTGGAAAACTGCTACATGGCCTCGTTCGAAGCGTGTCTAGGTGTGTTGGAAAGCTCTTGCTCCCGCGCTGTAACAACCCGGATATGATTTACCCAATATGTACTCCAACTCTTGCCCTTTCTGGCCTTAAGTTATTTTATTTTCTCGGGTTCGGGTTTTTGTCTCTGTGTGTTGTTGTCGTTGTCATGCATCTCATATCATGTCATTATGTGCATTGCATTTGCATACGTGTTCATCTCATGCATTCGAGCTTTTTCCCCGTTGTCCGTGTTGCATTCCGGCGCTTCGTTCTCCTCCGGTGGTCATTTCTACCTTTTCTTTCGTGTGTGGGGATTAAACATTTCCGGATTGGACCGAGACTTGCCAAGAGGCCTTGGTTTACTACCGGTAGACCACCTGTCAAGTTTCGTACCATTTGGACTTTGTTTGATGCTCCAACGGTTAACCGAGGGACCGAAAAGGCCTCGTGTGTGTTGCAGCCCAACACCCCTCCAAGTTGGCCCAAAACCCACCAAACCCCTCTCCATCATCTAGAGCGTTCGATCACGATCGCGTGGCAGAAAACCGCACCTCATTTGGACTCTCCTATCTCCCTCTACCTCTATAAATAGACCCCCTCCGAAATCCGGATCTCCTTCTCCCCCGAAACCCTAAAAATCGTCTCCGCCGCGCCGAACATTTTCCGTCCGCGCCGGACACACCGCCGCCACCACTCAGCTCGCGCCACGTGGCCCATCGCCGCCTCCCTCCGCCGCCGGCCCGGGAAGCCTAGATCGGGCCCCCGCGGCCCAAACCGGCGCGCCGCCCCGCGTCTTCGTCTCCACCGCGCCCGATCCGCTGCCTCTCCGCCCAGCGTCGTCTCCGGCCGAGCTCCGGCGCCGCCCGGCCACCCCTGTTGCCGCCCTGCCGCGGGCGCCCTCGCCGCGCCGTCCATCGCCGACCGGCCGCGCCGTCGCCGTCCCCTTGCCAGATCCGGCCGGCCGCTCCCCCGGTGAGCTCCGGCCACCGCCCCTCTTCTCCGGTGAGTGGATCCGGCCGCCTCGGTTCGCGTGCCGCCAGATCGGGATCTAGCTACAGGAAACCCTAGGGTTGACCCCTTGTTTTTTTCCTAAGTCTGCAGTTTATATGCCCTTGTTCATCGTGTCGTAACTCCTCATTCGTAACTCCGTTTTGGGCATATAGCATATCAAAATGTTCGTCTCAGAGAGTACATCATTTCATCTCACTGCATCATTTTCATTTGAGTTCATCTTGATGCCCGAAATGCTGTTAAAAGAGTGCTATTTGGGATAATTGTCAGATCTGCTGCTCCTTTTAGATATTTGTCATTTTTTCCATGATTATTATGTGCATGATATGCCCATGAGCTCTACATGTGTTTTGTTATATGTTTTTCCATCTATCCAGAGGTGCAACCCATGTATTTTTGTGATGTGTGTGCTGACTAGCACAAGCTTGCAAAGTGAGGCACTTGGTATTGCTGATTTCAGGGACTTAGCATTTCCACTAAGTCCTTGATCTGTTTTTCTCATGATGCCATATGTTCATGTTGTTTCCTAGTGATCCGTGCCTCTTTTGAGGATGATCAGTAAGGATGTTTTGTTAATCCTGTAGTGCTCTATCCATCCATGTCTTTTTTTGCAATTATGGAGCAACCTAGATTGAGTCAATCGAGCTCTACTTTTGCTATTTCGTGAATCTGGGCAGATTGTCTACTTGTTAGCGATTTTGCCGAGGATGTTGTAGTTGATCCGTGCATGCTATGTAATTGTTCTTGCCATGTCTAGCTTGAATTTTGTGTATTCTTGATGGGTGTATGCTTAGATTTCCATGACTTGCTCTGTAGTGAGTGCATCGAGCTCGTAAACATGTCTACTTGATATCTGTTTCAGCATGCTCCAGTTTTCACTAAGTCTGAGAACTGATTATGTTTTTGCCATGTTCACATGCTTGCAAATGCATCTTCTGATCCCTTTTGGCTCAAGGTCACTAAGGGACTTTTGTTAAGCTCTTTGAGTAGCTCCATGCCATGCTTTACTTTGCCATGTTCAGGTCCTGTAGCATATTGTTTTCTTGCTCCAAAGAGTGCTATCTAATCTGAAATTCCAGAAAGTGTTAATTTCACTAAGTCTGAGATCTGTTTGTCAAATGCAGTTTTGCCATGCTTGTTTGAACCTGTTAATGGATGAATTGGCAGTAGCTCAGTGCTAGACTTTTGTTAATCATCACGAATGGATCCCTGCCATGTATTTTGTTGTCATATTTGGGTGCTGTAGCATGTTCATCTTGTTGCATTTGGATGGCTACTTGCTGTAAATCGCAGACCGGTGCCATATTTGAATTGCTTGCCATTTCGTAACCGTAACTCCGATTCCGGCGTTCTTGATATCGTTTTCAAGCAATTTCATCTCATCTTTCCAGTGGCACACTTGGATTTCCAAGTTGATGCCACGTTCATTCATTACTTGTCAAATCTTGCATATGCATCACATATTGCATCTCGCATAGCATACCATCTTTGCATCATATTGTTTGATCCTTGCGCGTGGTTGATTGTGTCCTTGTTGCTTGTTTGTCTTGTTTGGGTAGAGCCGGGAGACGAGTTCGCTAATGAGGAGCCCGTTGAGTTTGCTTTCGAGGATCCAGTCAACTCTGACAACTTTGCAGGCAAGATGATCATACCCTCGAAATCACTACTATCTTTGCTTTGCTAGATGCTCGCTCTTTTGCTATGCCTATGCTACGATGCCTACCACTTGCTTATCATGCCTCCCAAATTGCCATGTTCAACCTCTAACCCACCATGTCCTAGCAAACCGTTGATTGGCTATGTTACCGCTTTGCTCAGCCCCTCTTATAGCGTTGCTAGTTGAAGGTGAAGATTGGAGACCGTTCCTTGTTGGAACATTATTTACTTGTTGGGATATCATTATATTGCCATGTTATCTTAATGCATCTATATACTTGGTAAAGGGTGTAAGGCTCGGCCCCTCGCCTAGTGTTTTGTTCCACTCTTGCTGCCCTAGTTTCTGTCATATTGGTGTTATGTTCCCGGATTTTGCGTTCCTTACGCGGTTGGGTTATAATGGGAACCCCTTGATAGTTTGCCTTGATTAAAGCTTTTCCAGCAATGCCCAACCTTGGTTTTACCATTTGCCACCCAGCCTCTTTTTTTCCTTGGGTTTTCGGAGCCCGAGGGTCATCTTATTTAACCCCCCCCCCCCCCCCCCGGCCAGTGCTCCTCTGAGTGTTGGTCCAACTCGTCAGCCGTCGGTGGCTACCAGGGGCAACTCTGGGCTGGCCTACCGGAAGTTTAGACAATGTGAGTGTGCCCTGAGAACGAGATATGTGCAACTCCTATCAGGATTTGTCGGCACATTCGGGCGGTGTTGCTGGATTTGTTTTAACCTGTCGAAGTGTCTTGAAGAACCGAGATACCGAGTCTGATCGAAACGTCTCGGGAGGAGGTCTATTCCTTCGTTGACCGTGAGAGCTTGTCATGGGTTAAGTTGGGACTCCCCTGCAGGGATTTGAACTTTCGAAAGTCGTGCCCGCGGTTATGGGCAGATGGGAATTTGTTAATGTCCGGTTGTAGATAACTTGAACCTTAACTTAATTAAAATGAATCAACTGTGTGAGTTACCGTGATGGTCACTTCTCGGCGGAGTCCGGGAAGTGAACACGGTGTTGGAGTAAAGCTTGCGCAGGTTGTTCTCTAGATTACTCGCTCGCGCTTTGCCTCCTCTTCTCGCTCTCTTTTGCGAATAGGATAGCCACCATATATGCTAGTCCCTTGCTGCAGCTCCACATATATTTACCTTGCCTTACCTATTGAGCTTAAATAGTCTTGATCGCGAGGGTGCGAGATTGCTGAGTCCCTGTGGCTCACAGATTACTTCCAAACCAGATGCAGGGCTTGATGATTCCACTCCAGATGGCGCGCTTGAGCTCAAGTGGGAGTTCGACGAGGACTCTCAACGATACTACGTGTCTTTCCCTGATGATCAGTAGTGGTGCCCAGTTGGGGTGATCGGGACCATGTCACATGTTGGGTTATCTTTTATTTTGGCGCCGTAGTCGGGCCATGAGTGTTTGAATGTTGTAATGCTATTTATGTACTTGATTGACGTGGTGAGTGTAAGCCAACTATGTTATCTCCCCTTTTATTATCTATATTACATGGGATGTTGTGAAGATTGCCTAACTTGCGACATATGCCTTCAATGCGATTATGCCTCTAAGTCGTGCCTCGACACATGGGAGCTATAGTCGCATCGAGGGTGTTACACGCGCGTCGAACGGTGCAGGTGCTGGGTCGTGGGAAGGCCGGAGCTCGCCGGAGTGGAGGCCGCGGCGTTTGCCGGAGTTCGGGCATGGGTGCGGGCAGCATTACGGTGTGCGAGCAAGCGAGCTGAGGCGCTAGCGGTGGCCTACATGATGCGGTGAGAGGTTTGGACTCGCCGGGGCAACCATTTGGTCACCGGAGCTGCGTCGGCGAGTTGAGCCCCGAGGTGTTGTCGTCATAATTTTATCGTTGCAGTTCTAGAATACCTGAGTTTAGTACGCTGACATCGAAAATCTCTTTTATGCAGTTCGTTGGTGAGATAACCTCGACGCCACCTAGTACTGGGGCGGGAGTTCGGGAGTATCACCATAACTTGTATAACGGATGCTTTTTGAAGGTTGAGGTAGATGGTTTCCGAAGTTTTTCTCAGTTATGTGTTGAAGGATAGATACAGCTGGATGTAGGATTTGCTAGATTTGGGTGAGATATTATGCTTCCCCTGTATCGCCAACACCTGATTGCATAACCGGAAAGGTTCGGGAGTTTCATAGGTGGGAATTATTGTAGCTCTAGTTCTTCTTCCACGGATATTTGGTTTGAGATTGGGATTTCTTACCGAGTATTCGTTCCTGATCCGTACCTTGTTGATTTATTTCTCTACCTAAATTCTAAGTGGCTTCTCAATTTATGGATATGTGACCATTTCAAGAGGAATGCATTCGTTCATTTTGTTCGGATGTGAAGACTTTATGTTGCAATTTTCATTCCGTTGGATACAGCTTCAATATTTGTCTATCAATGTGCTAACGGTGGTCAACCTCTTCAGGATGGCTCCCGCTAAGAGCACCAATCAGAATCAGAATCAAGATCCGCCACCACCTCCACCTCCTCTGGAGGCATGGCAAGCTGTGATGGCCACAACCAATGCAAACACGCAGTTGATCATGCAAATTCTTCAAGAGCGCAATCAAGCGAACCAAGGCAACCAAGGCAACAATCAGAATCACTTTGCTACACTCAACCAGTTCCTTGCTAATGGGCCAAAGACTTTCAGCAATTGTGTTGAGGCAACTGATGCTGACAATTGGCTTGTGGATCTGTGCAAGAATTTCGAGTGCAGTAACGTCAGGCCTGAGGACTTTGTCAAATTCGCTTCCTTCCAACTCAAAGACCAAGCTGCAGAATGGTTCTAGCAGTACAAGGATTCTAGAGGAGGACGTGTGATTACCTGGGATGAATTCCGTCAAGACTTCAAAGCTCATCATATTCCCCAGAGTGTGGTTGAAAGCAAGCGTGAGGAATTCCGCAACCTGAAGTAAGGCTCTTTGTCTGTCTATGACTACAACAAGTTGTTTCAGAAGCTCGCCCGCTTTGCTAAGCAGGACGTCCCTAATGAGAAGAGCATGATATACCAGTTCAGGGGTGGTCTCAGAGAAGAAATTCAGCTAGCTCTTGTTCTCTTTGAGCCCTTGAGGTATGATGAGTTCTACAACATGGCACTGAAGCAAGAGGCTGCTCAACTGAGGTGTGATGCTTCCAAGAAGCGAGTCAGAGATGCTACTCCTTCTTCCTCTACTCAAGTGGCCAAGCAACAGAAGTATTGGCTTCCTCCTCCTTCGTTCCGTCAGCCGTATCAGCAGAAGAGCAAAGGTGGCAGTGGATCTTCCCACCCACCCAACCCTGGCTTTCAGAACAAGACTTTGTCTCAAGCTCCAAGATCAAGTGCTCCGTACCACTGTCCGCTTTCAGAGGTCACGTGCAACAAGTGCCAACAGAAGGGTCACTATGCCAACAAATGCTTCAATCAGAGGCGTCTTTCTCCTCCTCCTCCTGTCAGATCGGCAAGTACAGCTGTGGTCAAGCATAACCCCAAGTACGCCAAGGTCAATATGGTGAATGCAGCTCAGGCAGAGGATTCATCAGATGTCATCATGGGTAACCTTCCTGTTAACGATATTCCTGCAAAAGTTCTTTTTGACACTGGTGCATCGCATTGTTTTATCTCGAGACCTTTTGCATCTAAGCATGGGTGGTTTTCTCAAGTTATGCATAAACCGTTAGCAGTTGTCTCTCCGGGTAGATGTTTGCTCGCCAACTACGAGGTTCCGGATATTTCTATCTCGATGGGTGATTTCAAGTTTCTGGCTTCTCCAATGATCCTTGGTAACTCGGATATTGATCTTATTCTCGGAATGAATTGGCTTTCTAAACACAAGGCTCAGCTTGATTGTGCAGCCAGGCAGATTCAATTGACTCATTCGTCTGAGGATGTAATTGTATTTGCCACTCATGATAATACTATCCGTTTGTTTTCTCTCAATGAGAAGGGTGAACTGGATGCTATCTCGCAGATTCCAGTTGTTTGCGAATATCAAGACGTCTTTCCAGAAGAGCTTCCAGGAATGCCTCCGCACCGGCCAGTTGAATTCATCATTGATCTTGAGCCTGGCACGGAACCTGTGTGCAAGCGTCCTTACAAGCTTGGACCTGAAGAGTTGAAGGAGCTGAAGAAGCAACTCGATATTCAAGAGAGAATGGGTCTCATCCGGCCTAGTTCTTCTACGTGGGGTTGTGGTGTTCTTTTTGTGAAGAAGAAGGATGGAACGGACCGACTTTGTGTTGATTACCGTCCATTGAACAAGAAGACCATAAAGAACAAATACCCACTTCCCAACATTAACGAGCTGTTCGAACAACTCAAAGGTGCCCAAGTATTCTCCAAGCTTGATCTTCGTATGGGTTATCATCAGATTCAAATCCGCGAGCAAGATATCCCCAAGACGGCTTTCAGGACAAACTATGGTTCATACGAGTACACTGTCATGTCTTTTGGCCTCGTCAACGCTCCTCCGACTTTCTCTCACATGATGAACTTCATCTTCAACGCCTACACCAATGACTTTGTTTTGGTCTATCTCGACGACATTCTGGTTTTCTCGAAGAACAAGGAAGATCATGCCAAGCACTTGCGTTTGGTACTCGATAAGCTCAGGGAACACCAGTTCTACGCCAAGTTCTCCAAGTGCGAATTTTGGCTCGATGAGGTTCTTTATCTTGGTCATATCATCTCTGCCAAGGGCATTGCGGTGAATCCTGAGAAGGTGTCTGCAATTGTGAATTGGGAACCTCCTCAGAACGTGAAGCAACTCCGTAGCTTCCTCGGTCTCGCAAGCTACTGTCGAAGATTCGTTGAAAACTTTTCTAAGATCGCGAAGCCTCTCTCAAATCTTCTCCAGAAGCACGTCAAGTACGTTTGGTCTCCGGAGTGTGACATTGCTTTCAACACTTTGAAAGAGAAATTGGTCACTGCTCCAGTTCTGACTCCCCCTGATGAATCCAAACCGTACGAGGTCTTTTGTGATGCCTCTCTCCAAGGTCTTGGCGCGGTGTTGATGCAAGAGAAGAAAGTTGTTGCTTATACCTCTCGCCAATTGAAGCCCAATGAGAAGAACTACCCCACTCATGATCTTGAGTTGGCGGGAGTGGTGCATGCTCTTTTGACTTGCAGACATCTCTTATTGGGAAGAAAAGTGGACATTTTCACTGATCACAAGAGTCTCAAGTACATCTTCACTCAGCCTAATCTCAACCTCAGGCAGACTCGATGGGTCGAAATGATTCAAGAGTATAATCTGAGTATCGAGTATACTCCAGGCAAGGCCAATGTGATTGCTGAAGCATTGAGCAGGAAGGCTTACTGCAACAGTCTGATTCTCAAGCCTTATCAACCCGAGCTTTGTGAAGCTTTCCGCAAACTTAATCTGCAAGTTGTTCCTCAAGGTTTCCTCGCCAACCTTCAAGTCTCTCCTACTTTGGAAGACCAGATTCGCCAAGCCCAGCTTCTTGATGCTATGGTGAAAAAGGTGAAGATTGGGATTGCCAAGAGTCAACCCAAGTACAAGTGCTACCGCCTTGATGACAAGGATACTCTCTTCTTCGAGGATCGTATTGTTGTGCCAAAGGTGATCTTCGTAAAGTGATCATGAACGAGGCTCACAATTCTCTCCTCTCCATCCACCCTGGGAGCACGAAGATGTATCAGGACCTCAAGCAGGCTTATTGGTGGACTCGAATGAAGCGCGAGATTGCGCAATTCGTGAATGAATGTGATGTCTGCAGAAGAGTGAAGGCAGAACACCAAAGGCCAGCTGGTCTCCTCCAACCTCTTGCCATTCCATAATGGAAGTTTGACCACATTGAGATGGACTTCGTGACTGGGTTTCCAAAGTCCAAGCGTGGCAATGATGCTATATTCGTTGTCATCGACAAACTCACTAAAGTGGCTCACTTTCTGCCTATCAAAGAGTCTATCACTGCAGCTCAATTGGCGGAACTCTATACCTTTCAAATTGTCTCTCTGCACAGTATTCCACAAGTGATCTCTTCAGACCGTGGCAGCATCTTTACCTCCAAGTTTTGGAATTCTTTTCAGAAGGCCATGGGCACCAACATCCGCTTCAGCACAGCTTTCCATCCTCAAACTAGCGGTCAAGTCGAGCATGTCAATCAGATTCTTGAAGATATGCTCAGGGCTTGTGTGATCTCCTTCGGCATGAAGTGGGAGGATTGTCTTCCATATGCTGAATTCTCCTACAACAACAGTTTTCAAGCAAGTTCGGGCAAGGCCCCATTTGAAATTATGTATGGCAGGAAGTGCCATACCCCCCTCAACTGGTCTGAAATTGGTGAACGTTAGCTTTTGGGAAATGACTTAATCACAGAGGTAGAGGAAATGTGCAAAGTCATTCGAGATAACCTCAAAGCAGCCCAATCCCGCCAGAAGAGCTACTATGATAGTAAGCATCGTGATTTGGCTTTCGAGATCGGAGATCATGTTTACCTCAATTCTCTCCTATGGAAGGTACTCGTCGCTTCGGTATCAAAGGGAAGCTTGCCCCTAGATACGTGGGACCTTTCAAGATTGTCAGCAAGAGAGGCGATCTCGCCTATCAACTCGAGCTTCCTTCAAACTTTGCAAATGTTCATGACGTGTTCCATGTCTCTCAGCTCCGAAAGTGCTTCAAGACTCCTGACCGCACTGTCAACTTCGAGGACATTGAGCTCCAAGAAGATCTCTCTTATCGTGAGCACCTCGTTGCTATTCTTGAAGAGACTGAACGCAAGACTCGCAACAAGTCAATCAAATTCCTCAAAGTCAAGTGGTTATACCATTCCGACCGTGAAGCTACCTGGGAACGTGAGGATCACCTCCGTTCTGAGTACCCGACGTTCTTTTAGTCCTAGATCTCGGGACGAGATCCTTTTGTAGTGGTGGAGTGTTGTAACACCCCGGATATGATTTACCCAATATGTACTCCAACTCTTGTCGTTTCTGGCCTTAAGTTATTTTATTTTCTCGGGTTCGGGTTTTTTCTCCGTGTGTTGTTGTCGTTGTCATGCATCTCATATCATGTCATCATGTGCATTGCATTTGCATACGTGTATATCTCATGCATTCGAGCATTTTCCCCGTTGTCCGTTTTGCATTCCGGCGCTTCGTTCTCCTCCGGTGGTCATTTCTACCTTTCTTTCGTGTGTGGGGATTAAACATTTCCGGATTGGACCGAGACTTGCCAAGCGGCCTTGGTTTACTACCGGTAGACCGCCTGTCAAGTTTCGTACCATTTGGACTTCGTTTGATGCATCCAACGGTTAACCGAGGGACCGAAAAGGCCTCGTGTGTGTTGCAGCCCCAACACCCCTCCAAGTTGGCCCAAAACCCACCAAACCCATCAACATCATCTAGAGCGTTCGATCACGATCGCGTGGCCGAAAACCGCACCTCATTTGGACTCTCCTAGCTCCCTCTAGCTCTATAAATGGACCCCCTCCGAAATCTGGATCTCCTTCTCCCCCGAAACCCTAAAAATCGTCACCGTCGCGCCGGACACACCGCCGCCACCACTCATCTCGCGCCACGTGACCCATCGCCGCCTCCCTCCGCAGCCGGCCCGGGAAGCCCGGATCGGGCCCCCGTGGCCCAAACCGGCGCGCCACCCCGCGTCTTCGTCTCCACCGCGCCCGATCCGCCGCCTCGCCGCCTAGCGTCGTCTCCGGCCGAGCTCCGGCGCCGCCCGGCCGCCCCTGTCGCCGCCCTGCCGTGGGCGCCCTTGCCGCGCCGTCCATCGCCGACCGGCCGCGCCGTCGCCGTCCCCTCGCCAGATCCGGTCGGCCGCTCCTTCGGTGAGCTCCGGCCATCGCCCCTCTTCTCCGGCGAGTGGATCCGGCCGCCTCGGTTCGCGCGCCGCTAGATCGGGATCTAGCTACAGGAAACCCTAGGGTTGACCCCTTGTTTTTTCCTAAGTCTGCAGTTTATATGCCCTTGTTCATCGTGTCGTAACTCCTCATCCGTAACTCCGTTTTGGGCATATAGCATATCAAAATGTTCGTCTCAGAGAGTACATCGTTTCATCTCATTGCATCATTTTCATTTGATTTCATCTAGATGCCCAAAATGCTGTTAAAAGAGTGCTATTTGGGATAATTGTCAGATCTGCTGCTCCTTTTAGATATTTGTCATTTTTGCCATGATTATTGCGTGCATGATATGCCCATGAGCTCTACATGTGTTTTGTTATATGTCTTTCCATCTATCCAGAGGTGCAACCCATGTATTTTTGTGATGTGTGTGGTGACTAGCACAAGCTTGCAAAGTGAGGCACTTGGTATTGCTGATTTCAGGGACTTAGCATTTCCACTAAGTCCTTAATCTGTTTTTCTCATGATGCCATATGTTCATGTTGTTTCCTAGTGATACGTGCCTCTTTTGAGGATGATCAGTAAGGATGTTTTATTAATCTTGTAGTGCTCTATCCATACATGTCTTTGTTTGCAATTATGGAGCACCCTAGCTTGAGTCAATCGAGCTCTATTTTTGTTATTTCGTGAATCTGGGCAGATTGTCTACTTGTTAGCGATTTTGCCGAGGATGTTGTAGTTGATCCGTGCATGCTATGTAATTGTTCTTGCAATGTCTAGCTTGAATTTTGTGTATTCTTGATGGATGTATGCTTAGATTTCCATGACTTGCTCTGTAGTGAGTGCATCGAGCTCGTAAACATGCCTACTTGATATCTGTTTCAGCATGCTCCAGTTTTCACTAAGTCTGAGAACTGATTATGTTTTTGCCATGTTCACATGCTTGCAAATGTATTTTCTGATCCCTTTTGGCTCAAGGTCACTAAGGGACTTTTGTTAAGATCTTTGAGTAGCTCCATGCCATGCTTTACTTTGCCATGTTCAGGTCTTGTAGCATATTGTTTTCTTGCTCCAAAGAGTGTTATCTGATCTGAAATTCTAGACAAGTGTTAATTTCACTAAGTCTGAGATCTGTTTGTCAAATGCAGTTTTGCCATGCTTGTTTGAACCTATTAATGGATGAATTGGCAGCAGCTCAGTGCTAGACTTTTGTTAAGCATCATGAATGGATCCCTGCAATGTATTTTGTTGTCATGTTTGTGTGCTGTAGCATGTTCATCTTGTTGCATTTAGATGGCTACTTGCTGTAAATCGCAGACCGGTGCCATATTTGAATTGCTTGCGATTTCCTAACCATAACTCCGATTCCGGCGTTCTTGATATCGTTTTCAAGCGATTTCATCTCATCTTTCCAGTGGCACACTTGGATTTCCAAGTTGAGGCCAGGTTCATTCATTCCTTGTCAAATCTTGCATATGCATCACATATTGCATCCCGCATAGCATACCATCTTTGCATCATATTGTTTGATCCTTGCGCGTGGTTGATTGTGTCCTTGTTGCTTGTTTGTCTTGTTTGGGTAGAGCCGGGAGACGAGTTCGCTAACGAGGAGCCCGTTGAGTTTGCTTTCGAGGATCCAGTCAACTTTGACAACTTTGCAGGCAAGATGATCATACCCTCGAAATCACTACTATCTTTGCTTTGCTAGATGCTCGCTCTTTTGCTATGCCTATGCTACGATGCCTACCACTTGCTTATCATGCCTCCCAAATTGCCATGTTCAACCTCTAACACACCATGTCCTAGCAAACCGTTGATTGGCTATGTTACCGCTTTGCTCAGCCCCTCTTATAGCGTTGCTAGTTGCAGGTGAAGATTGGAGACCGTTCCTTGTTGGAACATTATTTACTTGTTGGGATATCATTATATTGCCATGTTATCTTAATGCATCTATATACTTGGTAAAGGGTGGAAGGCTCGGCCCCTCGCCTAGTGTTTTGTTCCACTCTTGCTGCCCTAGTTTCCGTCATATCGGCGTTATGTTCCCGGATTTTGCATTCCTTACGCGATTGGGTTATAATGGGAACCCCTTGATTGTTCGCCTTGATTAAAGCTTTTCCAGCAATGCACAACCTTGGTTTTACCATTTGCCACCTAGCCTCTTTTTTTCCTTGGGTTTCCGTAGCCTGAGGTGTTGGGGAACGTAGTAATTTCAAAAAAATTCCTACGCACACGCAAGATCATGGTGATGCATAGCAACGAGAGGGGAGAGTATGATCTACGTACCCTTGTAGATCGCAACAGAAGCGTTGACACAACGTAGAGGAAGTAGTCGTACGTCTTCCTGATCCGACCGATCCAAGCACCGTTACCCCGGCACCTCCGAGTTCTTAGCACACGTACAGCTCGATGACGCTCCCCGGGCTCCGATCCAGCAAAGCTTCGGGGATGAGTTCTGTCATCACGACGGCGTGGTGACGATGATGATGTTCTACCGACGCAGGGCTTCGCCTAAGCACTACAACGATATGACCGAGGTGGAATATGGTGGAGGGGGCACCGCACACGGCTAAGGAACGATCACGAAGTTCAACTTGTGTGTTCTAGGGTGCCCCCTGCCTTCGTATATAAAGGATCCAAGGGGGGTGCGGCCGGCCTAGAGGAGGCGCGCAGGAGGAGTCCTACTCCTACCGGGAGTAGGACTCCCCTCCCTTTTCCTTGTCCAAGTAGGAGAGAGGGGGAGAGAAGGAAAGGGGGGCGCCGCCCCTCCCTCCTTGTCCAATTCGGACTAGGGGGAGAGGGGGCGCGCGGCCTGCCCTGGCAGCCCCTTCCTCTTCTCCACTTTAGGCCCATGAGGCCCATTAACCCCCCGGGGGGTTCCGGTAACCCCCCAGTGCTCCGGTTTTATCCGAAACTTCTCGGAACGCTTCCGGTGTCCGAATATAGTCATCCAATATATCAATCTTTATGTCTCGACCATTTCGAGACTCCTTGTCATGTCCGTGATCACATCCGGGACTCCGAACTAACTTCGGTACATCAAAATGTATAAAACTCATAACAACTGTCATCATAACTTTAAGCGTGCGGACCCTACGGTTCGAGAACAATGTAGACATGACCGAGACACGTCTCCGGTCAATAACCAATAGCGGGACCTAGATGCGCATATTGGCTCCTACATATTCTACGAAGATCTTTATCGGTCAGACCGCATAACAACATACGTTGTTCCCTTTGTCATCGGTATGTTACTTGCCCGAGATTCGATCGTCGGTATCCAATACCTAGTTCAATCTCGTTACCGGCAAGTCTCTTTACTCGTTCCGTAAAACATCATCTCACAACTAACATATTAGTTGTAATGCTTGCAAGGCTTATGTGATGTGCATTACCGAGAGGGCCCAGAGATACCTCTCCGACAATCGGAGTGACAAATCCTAATCTTGAAATACGCCAACCCAACATCTACCTTTGGAGACACCTGTAGAGCACCTTTATAATCACCCATTTACGTTGTGATGTTTGGTAGCACACAAAGTGTTCCTCCGGCAAACGGGGGTTGCATAATCTCATAGTCATAGGAACATGTATAAGTCATGAAGAAAGCAATAGCAACATACTAAACGATCGGGTGCTAAGCTAATGGAATGGGTCATGTCAATCAGATCATTCACCTAATGATGTGATCCCATTAATCAAATAACAACTCTTTGTTCATGGTTAGGAAACATAACCATCTTTGATTAACGAGCTAGTCAAGTAGAGGCATACTAGTGACACTCTGTTTGTCTATGTATTCACACATGTATTATCTTTCTGGTTAATACAATTCTAGCATGAATAATAAACATTTATCATGATATAAGGAAATAAATAATAACTTTATTATTGCCTCTAGGGCATATTTCCTTCACGAGGGTCATCTTATTTAACCCCCCCCCCCCCCCGGGGGCCAGTGCTCCTCTGAGTGTTGGTCCAACTCGTCAGCCGTCGGTGGCTACCAGGGGCAACTCTGGGCTGGCCTACCGGAAGTTTAGACAATCTGAGTGTGCCCTAAGAACGAGATATGTGCAGCTCCTATCGGAATTTGTCGGCACATTCGGGCGGTGTTGCTGGATTTGTTTTAACCTGTCGAAGTGTCTTGAAGAACCGAGATACCGAGTCTGATCGGAACGTCTCTAGAGGAGGTTTATTCCTTCGTTGACCATGAGAGCTTGTCATGGGCTAAGTTGGGACTCCCCTGCAGGGATTTGAACTTTCGAAAGCCGTCCCCGCGGTTATGGGCATATGGGAATTTGTTAATGTCCGGTTGTAGATAACTTGAACCTTAACTTAATTAAAACGAATCAACTGTGTGAGTTACCGTGATGGTCACTTCTCGGCAGAGTCCGGGAAGTGAACACGGTGTTGGAGTAATGCTTGCGCGGGTTGTTCTCTAGATTACTCGCTCGCGCTTTGCCTCCTCTTCTCGCTCTCTTTTGCGAATAGGATAGCCACCATATATGCTAGTCGCTTGCTGCAGCTCCACATATATTTACCTTGCCTTACCTATTGAGCTTAAATAGTCTTGATCGCGAGGGTGCGAGATTGCTGAGTCCCTGTGGCTCATAGATTACTTCCAAACCAGATGCAGTGCCTGATGATTCCGCTCCAGATGGCGCGCTTGAGCTCAAGTGGGAGTTCGACGAGGACTCTCAATGATACTACGTGTCTTTCCCTGATGATCAGTAGTGGTGCCCAGTTGGGGTGATCGGGACCATGTCGCATGTTGGGTTATCTTTTATTTTGGTGCCGTAGTCGGGCCATGAGTGTTTGAATGTTGTAATGCTATTTATGTACTTGATTGACGTGGCGAGTGTAAGCCAACTATGTTATCTCCCCTTTTATTATCTATATTACATGGGATGTTGTGAAGATTACCTAACTTGCGACATATGCCTTCAATGCGATTATGCCTCTAAGTCGTGCCTCGACACGTGGGAGCTATAGTCGCATCGAGGGTGTTACAAGTTGGTAATCAGAGCCTTCCCCGACCTTAGGAGCCCCCATTGCTTGATCATTTTTAGCAGCCGTTGTTGAGTCTAGAAAAATGTTTTGAGTCATTTAGGAATTATATATCGGAGAGTTTAGGAATTCTTTTTACTTCCCAGTCTCCTCATCGCTCTGGTAAGGCATCCTGACGTAGAGTTTTGACTCTTCTCAAATTTCACTAAAAAAATTTTAGGATCACGCGGGTATCTTGGAATCGTTCCGATGGTTTTGTGACGAGAACATTGTCTTGGTGCCTCCTGTCAGGGGTTTTGTGGAGGTGTCCCGGGGAGTTGAGCTCCGAGGTGTTGTCGTCATAATTTTATCGTTGCAGTTCTAGAATACCTGAGTTTAGTACGCCGACATCGAAAATCTCTTTTATGCAGTTCGTTGGTGAGATAACCTCGACGCCACCCAGTACGGGGGCGGGAGTTCGGGAGTATCGCCATAACTTGTATAACGGATGCTTTTTGAAGGTTGAGGTAGATGGTTTCCGAAGTTTTTCTCAGTTATGTGTTGAAGGATGGATACAGCTGGATGTAGGATTTGCTAGATTTGGGTGAGATATTATGCTTCCCCTGTATCCCCAACACCTGATTGCATAACCGGAAAGGTTCGGGAGTTTCATAGGTGGGAATTATTGTAGCTCTAGTTCTTCTTCCATGGAAATTTGGTTTGAGATTGGTATTTCTTACTGAGTATTCGTTCCTGATCCGTACCTTGTTGATTCATTTCTCTACCTAAATTCTAAGTGGCTTCTCAATTTATGGATATGTGACCATTTCAAGAGGAATGCATTCATTCATTTTGTTCGGATGTGAAGACTTTATGTTGCAATTTTCATTCCGTTGGATTCAGCTTCAATATTTGTCTATCAATGTGCTAACGGTGGTCAACCTCTTCAGGATGGCTCCCGCTAAGAGCACCAATCAGAATCAGAATCAAGATCTGCCACCACCTCCACCTCCTCCGGAGGCATGGCAAGCTGTGATGGCCGCAACCAATGCAAACACGCAGTTGATCATGCAAATTCTTCAAGAGCGCAATCAAGCGAACCAAGGCAACCAAGGCAACAATCAGAATCACTTTGCTACACTCAACCAGTTCCTTGCTAACGGGCCAAAGACTTTCAGCAATTGTGTTGAGGCAACGGATGCTGACGATTGGCTTGTGGATCTGTGCAAGCATTTCGAGTGCAGTAACGTCAGGCCTGAGGACTTTGTCAAATTCGCTTCCTTCCAACTCAAAGACCAAGCTGCAGAATGGTTCCAGTAGTACAAGGATTCCAGAGGAGGACGTGTGATTACCTGGGATGAATTCCGTCAAGACATCAAAGCTCATCATATTCCCCAGAGCGTGGTTGAAAGCAAGCGTGAGGAATTCCGCAACCTGAAGCAAGGCTCTTTGTCTGTCTATGACTACAACAAGTTGTTTCAGAAGCTCGCCCGCTTTGCTAAGCAGGACATCCCTGGTGAGAAGAGCATGATATCCCCAAGACGGCTTTCAGGACAAACTATGGTTCATACGAGTACACTGTCATGTCTTTTGGCCTCGTCAACGCTCCTCCGACTTTCTCTCGCATGATGAACTTCATCTTCAACGCCTACACCAATGACTTTGTTTTGGTCTATCTCGACGACATTCTGGTTTTCTCGAAGAACAAGGAAGATCATGCCAAGCACTTGCGTTTGGTACTCGATAAGCTCAGGGAACACCAGTTCTACGCCAAGTTCTCCAAGTGCGAATTTTGGCTCGATGAGGTTCTTTATCTTGGTCATATCATCTCTGCCAAGGGCATTGCGGTGAATCCTGAGAAGGTGTCTGCAATTGTGAATTGGGAACCT
>NC_053024.1:78482439-78498353 GCF_003073215.2 Triticum urartu | reverse complement strand
GCTCGGGGAAGGCTCGGTGCGGTCGGGATGGCAACGGGGATCTCAGGCGGCCCGAGGTTGAAGACGACGGCGGCGGGGACGATGCAGGGGCTCCGGCGTCGTGCGGCTTGTCTAGTGGACGTAGTCGACGATGGAGAACCGTCCGGACACGGTGAGAGGGCGCGGGGACGGCGTTGGACGCGGCTGCGACAAGCGACGGCGACGATGACGGCTCGGGCGTCCTCAGGGAGGGCGAGACAGAGGAGCTAGAGGGAAGAGAGAATGTCTGCGAGGTCGGGGAGAGAGAGGGGGTTCGTCCCACGTCGACAGCTCGACGAGGGGAGCGGCGAGGCGGCGGGCAGCTGCGTGGCACGCATGATGTGCTCGCCGTCGAGCAGCTGCTTGCCTGCCTGGCCAAGCCAAGCAGCTCACTGGCGCGGTGGCTAGGCTGGGCCAGCAGGTGGGCCTGCTGGGTGGGCGCCAGGTAAGCTTTCTCTTTCTCTCTTTCCTGTTTTGTTTTCTTTTTCTATTTTTCTGTAACTTTAGGGCTTTATTAAAAATACTTAGGCACTTACTAAAATCATGAAAATAATTGTGGGCTCTGTTGGGATTATTCCTAACAGCCCTCACTTAAATCTAGAATTATTTGAGCATTTAAAATATTTTATAGCATTTAAATGCCCAAATTCAAATACTTATGATTTAATTCATAGAATCCAGAATGTCCTAGAAAAGAGTGCACCATTTTTGCCAGGGGTTTTAACCCAATCCAGAAATGATGAACATTTTGTGAAGGGCATTTTGGGTTCATTGAAAATAATTTTAGCAAACCCTAGTTGTTTCCAGGGGGTGCTGGGGGTTCTGTCATCCCCATTTCAAGTTTCTGTAAAAGTAGACATGATGCAACACTCTAATGCATGAACCAGCTAGGGTGTGACAACTGGTTTGAAACCACCTACCTTCCATCATTCCATTGAACCACTTGATGCAGATGACTGGCTCCGTAGTATCACACACAAGTTGTGTTCCGCGAGCGTAGCTGAAGGTGAGAAGGTCACCTATGCTACGTATCACCTGGAAGGTCCTGCTAGTCTTTGGTGGCAGAACTATGAGGCCATGCTTCCAGCTGGCCAGATACCCACCTGGAGAGATTTCACTGAGACTTTTCGCGAGCATCACATTCCTCAAGCCCTCATTGACCGCAAGAGAGAAGAGTTATGTAGTTTCACCCAGGACAAGATGGCTGTTGATGCTTATAGTAGAGAGTTTGAGAACCTCGCCTACTATGCTACAGAAGAGGTGTCCACGGACGCCAAGAAGCAGGCTAGGTTCCGAAAGGGTCTCAATCCCAAGTTGCGTCGTGATCTTCACTTGCATCATTGCCATACATTCCAGGCTCTTGTGAACAAGGCCATTAATGCAGAGACAGCTCAGCTCACTTACGAGGAGTCTCGTAATCACACCCGTGATTTGGGTTCTTCCTTCGGTTCTAGTTCTCAGAAGCATCGGATTTGGGTTCCGAACTCCGCTCTTCCACCCGGTTATTCACCGAGGCCATCTTATGTGGTACCTCCCCTAGTTAAGAAGTATGCTCCACCCAGGTCTATTGGTAGACCGCTTGTCAATGTGGGTCTACGTCCTACTTCAGGGACTTGCTTCACATGTGGAGAGCCAGGACACTATGCACGTGACTACTCTCAAGCCAACTATGCTCCACCCCAGCCCGAGGAGTCTATTCTTCGTGGTAAGCCATCACGCAAGACAATCAGTGTCAAGTCAGCCTCCACTGAACGTGGACATGTGCATCACGTCTCAGCTAAAGACGCTCATGATGACCCAGATGTCGTTCTTGGTACACTCCTTGTCAACTGCCATCCAGCATCGGTTCTGTTCGACACTAGAGCATCTCACTCCTTCATTTCTGAAAGCTATGCTAACTTGTACAACATTTCATTTTGTGAGATGCCCTCTCCACTAGTCATTCAAACTCCTGGATCCAAATGGCAAACTTCTAGTGTAAGCCATGGTAATGAAATCCTTGTTGACAGACTTGTATTCCTTGCATCACTTATAGCCCTCAAGTCTACAGATATTAACATCATCTTGGGTATGGACTGGATGAAAGCTCATCATGCCAAGATTGATTGTTTCACCAGGTCTGTTCAGCTTACACACCCATCTGGCAAGATAATCACTGTCTCCACCAGAGTTGCAAAGCATCAACTCTATTCTCTTAATGCCAACCCTCTTCTTGACCTTGAAGATATCCCGGTAGTCCGTGACTTTTCGGATGTCTTTCCAGAGGAACTGCCAGGTATTCCACCTGACAGAGATGTAGAGTTTGTCATAGATCTTATTCCAGGAACCACTCCAATCTCTAGGAGACCTTACAAGATGGCACCCTTAGAGCTAGCTGAGCTTAAGAAATAGCTTGATGAGTCCTTGCAAAAGGGTTTCATCCGTCCTAGTTCTTCTCCCTAGGCTTGCCCCGTCCTCTTCGTCAAGAAGAGGGATGGTACGGACCGTATGGTTGTAGATTATCGTCCTGTTAATTTGGTCATGATAAAGAACAAGTATCCGCTCCCCAGGATCAACGATTTGTATGATCAGCTCGGTGGATCCTCAGTCTTTTCCAAGATGGATTTGAGGTTAGGCTACCATCAAATCAAGATCAGAAATGGGGACATTCCTAAGACGGCTTTTGTCACTCGTTATGGCCAGTACGAGTACACCGTCATGTATTTTGGTCTAACCAATGCTCCAGCTACTTTCTCCCGCTTGATGAACTCGATCTTCATGGAGTACTTAGATAAGTTCATCGTGGTTCACCTTGATGATATCCTTATTTAATCGAAGAACGAGGAAGAGCATGCCGAACATCTTAGACTTGTGTTAGAAAAACTCAGAGAGCACCGCCTTTATGCCAAGTTCTCCAAGTGCGAATTTTGGTTGCCAGAAGTGACCTATCTCGGCCACATGATCTCTGGCAAGGGCATTGCCGTCAATCCCGAGAGAGTTCAGGCCATTATTGATTGGACTCCACCTGAAACGGTTAAGCAAGTTAGGAGTTTCCTTGGCCTAGCCAGTTACTGTCAACGCTTTGTTGAAAACTTCTCCAAAGTGGACAAACCTCTCACGGAACTTCTCAAGAAAGATAAAAAGCTTGAGTGGTCCCCACAGTGTGAGCATAGTTTTTAGGAACTGAAAAGACGCCTGACTTCTGCTCCCATACTTGTGCCACCGGATTTCACTAAAAACGTTGTTATCTACTGCTATGCCTCACGACAGGGACTAGGTTGCATTCTTATGCAAGATCGCCATGCGATTGCCTATGCATCTCGACAGTTGCATTCACATGAGGAGAATTATCCTACACATGATCTAGAGCTTGCAGCCGTAGTCTATGCACTTAAGACCCGGCGACATTACCTTCTTGGTTAACGTTGCGAGATTTACACCAATCACCAGAGTCTCAAGTATATTTTCACCCAACCAGATTTGAACCTTAGGCAAATACGTTGGTTGGAGTTGATCTTAGATTACGACTTAGGGATTACCTACACCCCAGGCAAGGGCAATGTCATGGCTGATGCGCTAAGTCGTAAGTCCTATTGCAACAATCTCATGTTGCGGCAGGGCCAACCACTTCTCCATGAGGAATTCGGTAAGCTTAACCTTCACATTGCTCCCCACGGATTCCTTTCTACCTTGGTGGTGAAACCTACTCTTGTGGATCATATCATAGAAGCCCAGAAGCATGATACGGGGATTATCTGGATCAAGAGAAACATTGCCAAGGGCATTGCTGGTAGTTTCTCTATAGATGATCGAGGTGTTGTTTTCTTCGGGAATCGCCTGGTGGTCCCCAAGAAGCAGCATCTTAGGCAACTAATCCTTAAGGAGGCCCATGAATCTCCTCTCACGATTCATCCCGGTAGTACTAAGATGTATCAGGACCTACGCCAGAGGTTCTGGTGGACTAGCATGAAGAGAGAAATTGCTCAGTTCATTTCTAACTGTGACGTTTGTCGTCGCGTTAAGGCAGAGCATCAAAGGCCTGCTGGCACCCTTCAGCCTTTAGCTATTCCTGAGTGGATATGGGATAAAGTTGGTATGGACTTCATCGCCAGCTTTCCCAGGACCAAGAGAGGGAATAATGCTATCTTCATAGTCATTGATCGTCTTTCCAAAGTGGCTCACTTCCTACCTGTTCGAGAGAGTATCACTTCTAGTCAGCTCGCTGACTTATATATTTCTCGAATAGTGTCACTTCATGGTGTTCCACTAGAGATCAATTCAGACCGTGGTAGTCTTTTCACTTCTAATTTCTGGGAGAGTTTCCAAACTGCCATGGGCTCCCATCTTTCCTTCAGTATCGCTTTCCACCCTCAATCAAGTGGTCAGGTGGAAAGGGTCAACCAAATTCTCGAAGACGTGCTTAGAGCTTGTGTTATCTCATTCGGTATGGATTGGGAGAAGTGTCTTCCCTTCGCTGAGTTTGTTTATAACAATAGCAACCAATCCAGCCTCAAGAAAGCTCCTTTTGAGGTTCTGTATGGACGAAGATGTCGAACACCTATGAACTGGTCAGAAACCGGTGAAAGACAATTCTTTGGACCGGACATGATTCAGGAGGCAGAAGAGAAAGTTCGCATCATTCGTGAGAATTTGAAAACAGCCCAATCTCTTCAAAAGAGCTAGTATGACCGTCATCATAAGGAAGTGGCTTATGAAGTTGGCGACAAGGCTTACCTTCGGGTTACCCCTTTGAAGGGTACCCATCGATTCGGTATCAAGGGCAAGTTGGATCCTCGTTACATTGGTCACTTTCTCATTCTCGCTAAACGAGGAGAGGTTGCCTAACAGTTGGAACTACCCGCACATCTTTCTCGAGATCATGATGTCTTCCACGTCTATCAACTCAGGCGTTGCTTCTCGGATCCCATCCGCGGAGTGGACCACGAAACGCTTGATCTCCAAGAGAACCTCACATATCGAGAGTACCCTGTTTGCATCCTTGATCAAGCAGAGCGTGTCACTCGACGTCATAACATCAAGTTTCTCAAGGTTCAGTGGTCTCATCATTCCGAGAGAGAAGCTACCTAGGAGTGAGAAGATCGTCTTCGACTTGAGTACCCCACTTTCTTTCCGCCGACTCCTAAATCTCAGGACGAGATTCTTTTGAGTGGGGGCGATTTGTCACATCCCTAGTTCTGGTATGCTCAAGGCTAGCTAGTCATGTGTGCATCATGTTTAAATTCCATTTGAATTTGAAATGGGGATTTGTGAAACCCTCAGAAATCATTTCTGGAAATAACCCATATAAAAATTGCTCCAAAAAGGTCCAAGAAAATGTTCATGTTGCTCTCTGAAAATATTGGTCAGAGGTAAAATTCAAACAAATATTTTCAGGAGCTCATAAATATTTATTTTCGCCATTTGGAATTAATGCAATACTTATTTGCATTGGATATATATATATATGTTATATTTATTTATATATGTCCAATAATTCTGATTTTTATGTGAGGGGCTCTGGAATATTTCAACTAGCTCCTACAATAAATTTCAGAAGAAAAATAAATTGATTTAGTGTTTTACTAAATCAGGAAACAAATTACAGAAATAGAAAAGTAAAAACAAAAAGGAAAAACCTTACCTGGGCTAACCTGCGGCCTGGCACTGTGCCAGCCCAGCTGTGCTGCCTCAGCCCACTGCCCACCGCACCGTCCTCCACCTCGCACTAGTAGGCGAGGCGTGTACCCGGCGCGCGCGCACCGCCGTGCCGCCATGCCACCTGCACGCCTGGCCTCCCCCTCGCCGCCCTGGATGCTCTGCGTGATGCCATGCGCCGCCCCGCACCTCTCTCACTCTCTCCCGTGGTCATTCCCTCCTCTGCCGCTCTCTCTCTCAACCGCCCGAGCACTGCCGTCGCCGCTACTCGCCGTTGCCGTAGCTACCGCCACCCCCTCGCCTCTCCGACAAGTCCAACAGCTCCACGCCATCGTCCTCATCCTCTCCGTCAAGCCATGCATCGCCGGACGCCCCGTGGAGCCGTCACCGCTGTCGTCTTCATCATCGACCGTCGAAGATCGCCACCGACATCCCGTCGCCTCCAAGCCGTCCCCGAGCGCGCTGAGATCACCGAAGGCCTCGCCATGAGCTCCTCTACCAAACCCCTCTTCTCCCCCTCGTTTTGCATGTTCTAGCTCCGTTACCTGCCATGGCCATAGCTCCTCACCGCCGATCATGTCGCTGCCGTGGCCAGAGCCACCGCAGCTCGCTCCCGAGTGCGTCACCGATTTCGATGCAGCCCCAGGAGCCAAACGCACCCGCTCGCAACCCTACCGTGCCTCGTAGTGTCAAAACCGCACACCACCGAACTCCGGCCACCGCCGCGAGCTCTGCTCCGGTGAGCTCCGACCATCCCACGGCCTCCGGCATGTTCCACTGGATGCGCGTTAACCTGGGCTTCGCGTAGGTGGTCTCCGCCGCCTAAATGGTCGCCGGTGTGACGATCCCGAGCCCTCCGCCACGTTTGGCCTCGCCGGTAGCTAAACGCTGGCGGGTTGACTGGGTTTGACCCCCTCCCAGTTGACCATATTTGATGTGTATGGGTCAATGACAGGTGGGGCCTGTCTCTGACTAAATCTGTAGTTAGGTTAGTGTTAGTGCTAATTAACATCTGTTAATTAACTGTGACACTAACGTGTGGACCCCACACGTCAGGTTTGACTTGGTCAGCGCCATTGACCTGCTGACGCAAGCATGACGCTATGCTGACGCAGTTATTCATTTTCTGGTTTTAAAATAAATCAGGAAATTCTAGAAAATGATATAAACCTCAAAAATTCATAGAAATTCAACCGTAGCTTAGATTGAAATAAGTTATATATGAAAAATGATCAGAAAAAATTCAATCCATATATCTGTACCATTTTCATGCATGACAAACCAACCTATACATGCTGTATATATGAAAACACACTTATGGCATTTATAAAGGCTTATTTTGGAGTTGCATTTGAACCTTTGGTTCAAATGGACTTCAACCAAATGAATGCTAGTTGCATTAACTCAAACAACATCACATACTCATGCCATGTTCATGCATCATATTGTTGCATATGCTTGTGTATTGATTGCCGACACCATTCCTTCTCGATAGGTCCTGCTCCGGACACCGATCCAAAGTACCTGTCAGAGGAGCAGTGCCCCCCTGTTGATCTACCAGGCAAGCAAACCCCCTTGTTCATTCTGATACAATCCTACTCTCTCGCTCCTGCTCTCATTTATTGCATTAGGACAACAACGATTCAGCTTCTACTTTATGTTGCGGTAGTTGAACCCATTCCTCTGCATAACCTGTCATTGCCACAATAAATAGTTAAAAGCCACTAGCATGTGTAGGAGTTGATTGAGCCATGTCGTGTTCCTACCATGCATTGCCTGCTATTTCTTAGAGTATGTAAGTCTGATTCATTGGGAATGAATTGGAGTACAGTGCTATGTTCTGATGTTGAGAGTTAAGTGTGTGAACGCGATTTGGTAAAGGTAGCGGTGAGAGGCCATGTAGGAGTACATGGTGGGTTGTCTCACTGGAACCGTCCCTAAGAACTGAGTTCTTTGTATGTTGTCCAATGACTAGATACTACCACACATTGGGTTCCGGTAACTCGACCCCTCTCGACTTATTAACCGACTTGGTCTTTGTCCAGGAGTCGCAACTAGTTTCCGGTGTTTGTAGGTAGTGTTTTTCTTCTACCAAGTGGCACCGAGCTGGGTGGGCTTGGGACAGACTAGGCACAGGTGGCACGGTGTACCAAGTGGCACCCGGGTGGTGGGCTTGGTAACCCTGCTCACATCGTTTGGGGCCGTGAGCGAAACCTCAACCGGATCTCCTTGCGGATGGAACCCGAATCGGCGATAAACCTGGACTAGAGTCTTGCGTGGTTAGTCAGGTCGTGGCTGACACCCTCGCCAGGCTTCCGCTTGAAGGTTGCCGAGATACATGACGTGTGCATGGTGATAAGTGGTGAGAGCTTGTGTGAAGAAGTACAGCCCTGCAGGGTTATCATGATCTATTCGGATAGCCGTGTCCTCGGTTATGGACTTCTTGGATGCTTACGTGGTACATAGACAACTTAAAGTGGATACTCTAAAATGCTCAAGACAAGTGTGAGTGCTATGGATGGCATTCTCATAGAGAGACGGGGATGAATCCATAGTAGTGTATTGATGTGGTGATTAGTGGACTCGTGTGCGCTGCCTCACCTCAAAGAAGTTTCTCGTAGTCGTAAAACAGGATAGCCACTGAGTCAAAGCTGGCTTGCTGCAACAAAACCCCACATTACCTTCTTGATACAAATGCAAGTATGATAGGATCTGATGTAAGTCTTGCTGAGTACCTTTGTACTCACGTTTGCTTATTTATGTTTTGCAGGTGAGACATCTGTCTCACTAGTAGTACTGCTTGGACTTCGACGAGTAGCTTGTTACCTCAGCTACGATCTTGTACCCTTTGGAGGGTCTTGTAGATAGTCAGGCTTCTCAGCCTTTTTCTTTTGTAGTTGTCTATACTCAGACATGTAATGCTTCCGTTGCTTGTACGCTCTGAATGATGGGTCATGATACCTCTGTTTGTATTAATGCTATGTGGCTCTTTTGGGCCTTTATCTATATGAGTTTGCATTATGTTGTGATGCCATGTTGTACAGCACATACTTGCATGTTATGCATACGTGTAACGTGTATTGCTATGTGTGGGATCCGACAACCTAGTTGTCTATCCTTGGTAGCCTCTCTTATGGGGAAATGTAGTCTAGTGCTTCCACCGAGCCATGGTAGTCCGCTACAGCCCGGTTTACTGGAGTCCTGCTAGCCCAGCACTACTGCTCCGGAACACTTAGACTGGCCGGCATGTGATTCACATTGTTCCTTTGTCTGTCCCTTCGGGGAAATGTCACGTGGTGACATCCGGACTCCTGCCTAGCCTGCTACAGCCCGGGTTCCCGGAGTCCTGTTAGCCCAGTTGCTACAGCCCGGATTCACATGCTGCTGACCAACATGCTTGATGTTGTTTCATGTATGCCTGTCCCTGTAAGTCAGTGCCACTTTGGGTTCACGACTAGTCATGTCGGCCCGGGTTCTCTGTCATATGGATGCTAGCGATACTATCATATACGTGAGCCAAATGGCGCAAACGGTCCCAGGCCATGGTAAGGCGACACCCATGGGAATACCATGCGTGAGGCCGCAAAGTGATATGAGGTGTTACATGCTAGATGGTGTGACTTAGAATCAGGGTCCTGACAGCTTTGGTATCAGAGCCTGACTACCTGTAGGATTACCAAGCCAACCTAGTCGAAGTTGAGTCTAGAAATTCTTTAGTTATATAAGGGAATTGATTGTGGAAGGGAACGTAAGGCTCTTTTTACTCCTTATACCTCATGCCTTCTGACCTGAGTTATCCTATCTTTCCTACGGGGTTAAAGAACTAGGCTTTCTCTTCCGTCTATTAGGATCACGTGTTACTACTCCGTAGCCTCTTAGGATTGGTTGATCAGAGTCATATTCCAGTTTCAAGTACTTCCGGTGTAGTTTGTTTAGTAATATCTCAGAACCTTGAGTGATGATGTTGAGTATGGTACTACCCCATCCTTTGCAGGATGTCTCATTTTGAGCATTTTACTGCCGTTATGCTGCCGGAATTGTCCTAGGAGTTCAAGAGATAGTATTTTCCTTGTACTATATTCTACATCCTTATGATGATGCTGAATCCATCCTTTGTTTACTTGGTTGGTTCTTCAGGATGTCGCCAGTTAACCGAAGTTCTGTTGCTCGTAGCCGGAACCACGGAGATGGTAGGGATGATGATCCTCCCGACCAGCCTTCGTTGGCAGAGTTCATGTTAGAGATGGAGAAGAACAAGCACTACAAAAAAATACACTTCCGTGATGATACGTGTTTGTCATAGTAGGTCGCTTTTTTTGTCATGCATGTACATCCATGAAAAATTTATGACAGAATCAAGATAGTCATACCTGTGCTGTCGTAGAAGTGTTCCATGACATTACCAAAATTATCATCATGGAAGTGTCCACTTCCATGACGATAAATCACGCGTCACAGAAGTGCTTTCGTCAAGGGTGACCAACACATGGCATCCACCGTAACGGAACGCCGTTAAGCTATCGGGTCGAGTTTTGGATCCGATAACGCGTTAACAGCCCTGACCAATGGGGATTTTCCACGTGTAAAATCATCATTGGCTGGAGGAAACACGTGTCGGCTCATCGTTGGGACAGATGTCAACCACTCATTGGACGGAAGGCGCCTATGATATGTCGACACGTGGCACGGCCCAACAGAGGCCCATTCCTGTGAAAAGGTCGGCCCATTTGACTTGGTCAAAAGCTGGTGGGCCGGCCCATGGAAAGCCTGTTAGCGGCCTGTTCGAATATAGCCCATTTACAGCCCGCTAACCCAAGGCCCGTTACACCCTATCCGAATTAGGCCCAGTAGCGTCATCTGGGCCATCCAATATGATTCCAGCCTGTTTTCACTTCTGGCCCATGTATGGCCCATGACGTCTTTCGGCCCATATGAGGCCCTATGTAACTCTTGGCCTACTAATGGCCCGTGGAGAAATTGGGCCGTAATGAACAGCGTATCACTTTACACCCATTAACGGCTCGTGGTGAAACTGGCCCGTAATGAACAGTGTATCACTTTATACCCATTAACGGCCCGTTATTCCATTGGGCCGTTTCCAGCCCATGTTATCTTTCGGCCTTCTCAGAGCCCATTTAATCTTGGGCTCATTTCTAGCATTCGTTTACTTACGGCCCGTTACTGTCATTTTCTGCTTGTGGGCTAAATTCAGCCCGTGGTTACAGTCGGCCCGTTTGTGGTCCGTTAATACGTTGGGCCGATTTCATAGCATCATCAAATACGTCCTATTAAGATGGCCCATTATGGTCGGCCCATGAATGGACGATTCCAACTCTAGCCCATTTACGGCCATAATGCGGTCTGTTTGGCCCATGTTTGGCCAATCGATTATACGGCCCGTATAAGGCCCATTGATAATACGGCCCGCAGAAGGCCCATTGTTTCTACGGCCCGTAGAAGGCCCATTGTTTCTACGGCCCGTAGAAGGCCCACTGTTTCTACGGCCAGTAGGAGGCCTAGTGTCACTACAGTAAATATTAGCCCATGGTTACTGTGGCCTAGTTTTAAAATATAGGTTATTGCAGCCACTAGCTAACCGTGGAAAAAGAACTACAATGACTACAAGCAAACAAATAAACAAGACAACAAGGAAATAAATAAGCAAGCAACTAACACTAGGCTATCATGGCTATTACACATATTACATCCACTGGGCATCAAAGTTCGCCACCAGTGCAAATATAGGGAACAAAGCAGCATATCATATACACTGGTTGTCAAAGTTGGCGACCAGTACAAATAAACGCCGCAGCAAAACAAATCCAGAACTGAAACCACTTTAGAATATCTCAAGAAACAATATGTTGGGTACCCATAATGCTGGCAAGATGCTTAGCAAGCTTATTAACTTTCTCTTGTTTGGCGCTTAAATCCTCCAGCGCTTGCTGTTGCACCAGAAAATATGCATCTGAATTCTGCAGGGACTTCCTCAGTCCTTCAGCTTCCTGTCGCAGCACATCTGATCGATGTCTTTCAACTTGAAGTTGAGACTCAAGAAGACGAACTGATTCAGGCAGCGAGTTCGAAGAGCTTGTGCCAGCAGTAGTGGCCAGTAACTCGAACACTACATCAAGACATGACTTTTGGGTTCCCTCACTATCATCAAGATAGTTTTTATCAGCTTTCTTGGAGACCAACAGGGATGTCTCACTATCTTGAACCTTATCTGCATTACTTCCTTTACCATTGGATAACGCGGTACTGTTCTCCAATATTTTGTCCGCATTATAAAAGAGAAACAAGGAGACACATCACATGTTTACCATGTTGTATATGAAACTCATTTTGGTAAATGAGTTCAGTAGTAAAGTGGACAGGATAACAGCATGAAACAAACATATATCTATGTACCATGGTCACTTTATGGTCTATACCATTCTAGTTTTTGTTGCCAAATCAAGATAGAGACACAGTTCAAATAATATTTGTTCAAGAGAAAGCAGAATAGACAGAATATAAGTGTGGGTAACTATAGAGCAATAACAACACATGCAATGTGCATGACATGAGAACATAACTGTTTATTCAATTGAAACTGAAATCAACATAGAGCAGGTTACAA
The DNA here is from genome assembly GCF_003073215.2 of Triticum urartu. NCBI lineage: Eukaryota > Viridiplantae > Streptophyta > Magnoliopsida > Poales > Poaceae > Triticum > Triticum urartu. The sequence goes on along the minus strand of NC_053024.1, from coordinate 78,486,079 downwards.
CAGCAAACCAGTTAAAGAAAGAGGTTTAAAACATACCTGTTGTGCCATTGGAGTTTCAATTCCATCCTTCAAATTTGAAAATAGTTGGTATGAGTAAATACAGTCATGCAAGAGCAAAGGAGTATGAACCATAGCTACAGAACCTGACCTGAGAACAAATCTTCTTCTCCTTTAAGTGTTGAGTTGGGGTTCGGAGTGGTGGTCCTCGTGCTTTGGGCACTGCAGTTCCCTTACTAACTGCTCGTGTTTGGGTGCTCTATGGTGGAGACGGTGCTGTGTCAACTGGAACTGGGTTACTATATGCCGGGGTTGGGGTTAGAAGGGGTGTAGCTGGTTCTCTATCCAACTGGGTAGGGGTACAATCTGCGAGAGTCTGGGTTATGTGTGGTGGATCTGGTCCTTGGGCAAGTACAACCGGGGTTCTATCTGCATCAACTGGTAGCACTATCTTTTCTGAAGACCGTGTTGTTACTCCCTTAGATACTGCCATCACGCTCTCCAATTCAAATGGCTGATAAACAAGAAAAGTAATTGAAAGTATAGACATTGTATGATAGACAGGTGCAATGGATGGTGGGGAATAAAAGAGGGCATGAAATAATTCATATTTATGTTGTCTAACCAAACAGTATAGCATGACACAATTTCACATATATGATGGCTAACTAAACAGGATAGCATGACACAATTTCACATTATGATGGCTAACTAAAAAAGATGGAAAGACATAGTTCAAAATATGAGACTATGTAAACAGAATGACATGACATAACTATATAATGTGTTTATTAAATAGGTTGGCATGCCATAATTCACATACATTCACAGATAGAATGCCATAATTCAAAATATGATGATTGTAAACACTAAACAGGATGAGATGATATAACTATATGATGTCTTTATTAAATGGGTTGCCATGCCATAATTCAGATAGATGATGTGTATGTACTATGTAAACATGATGGCATGATATAATTCAAATATATGATTTATATAGTAAGCAAGTAAGCAGATGGCAATCCATATATGATGTAAAAACTAAGCAATGCAAGACAACATGCATGACATGGGTAATATAACCCTGCCAAGTTTGAGCACAGACCTCAGGGGGAAAATAGGACTAGTCATTAGTCTCTGAATCCTCCTCTGAGGAGCTCTCTGTAACCAGCAAGATGTCTGCTTCAGCAGGTAGCATTGTCTGCTCTGAATACCTTGTTTTCACTCCAGATACTTCCATCACCGCTTCAAATGGCTGATGCACAGGAAGAGTAGTTGAATATACAAACGTTGTCGCCAAATGGAACACGTAATACAAAAATATGATAGCATGATATAATTCACATACATGATGATTGTCTAAACAGCATGGCATTGCATAATTCGCATATATAATGCCTTTGCAACAAGATAGCATTGTATAATTCACATATATAATATCTTGCAACAAGATGGCAATGCATAATTCACATATATGGTAATTAGACACTAAACAGGTGGCATTCACAGAAAGCATGTCTAAACTGATCAAATGACATAGCAATGCGAGACACCATACGCACGATATGAGCAACATAACCCTGCCAAGTTAGAGCATACACCTCGGGGGGGAATAGGACTGGTCATGTGTCTCTGAATCCTCCTCTAAGGAGCTATCCGTAACCAGCGAGATATGCGCTTCGTCAGATAGCATAGTCTGCTCTGAAGACCTTGTTTTCACTCCAGAATTTGCCATCACTGTGTCAAATGGCTGATGCACACGAAGAGCAGTTGAATGTAATAACATTGTTGACAAATGTAATATGTAACGGAAAAAAGGATGGCCTAATACAATTTACATATAAGATGATTGGCTAAGCAGGATGGCATTGCAAAATTCACATATATGATGCCTGGCTAAACAAGATGGTGTTGCATAATTCACATAAATGATGAATAAACTAAACAGATGGCATTCGCACAAAGGATGTCTAAACTAAGCAGATGACATATTTGATGTATAAAGTAAGCAATGCAAGACACCATATGCATGATATAACCAACATCAGCATGCCAAGTTTGAGCGAAGACCTCAGGGGGTAAATAGGAGTTGTCTTCTTCTGAATCCCCCTCAGAACAGATATCTTCCTCTCGATTACAATCCGAAATGCGTGGAGGGGGGCTGCCTTTGATCCTACCATGGAGCGACGTCTGCATGAAATTTTATTGCCACACAAGGCTCGTATCTTTTTCTCTACATGTTCAGTTCCATTGTTTACAATAACTGTCATGCATAGGAATAAAACATAGTGAGATTATGTAAGGAGTGCATGCAGAAATCCAGAGTGATGGTAGCAACCTGTGGATAGACCCAAAACCAATAATAGCAGGCAGATAATGGCTTCAGTTAAAAAATACAGATAATGGCTTCTTTACTCTTTGTTTCCCACCCAACATGAAACTCATAGTAGACATCGGAGATTAACTAGATAGTAGATAGATACTGTTGATAGCGGCCCCGATATGTACCCCACAACCATTTAAAAACTCAAGTTTAACCATTAGTTTGGAGCTGACTCAGAGTCTAATCGGTGAATAGGACGATAAAGTAGCATGTAATATTAAGCGATGCATAACGTAAGCAGACACGAAAGAGTGCGACCTCTCTTGAGGACCCGTGTAGTCCTCGAGGTCATGTGCTCGGTTGATGATGGTAGTGCAATTTTCATGGCTGCCAGCGGTGGGGAAGAAGATCTGAGGTGGCGAAAGACAGTCCGGAGGCCGGATCCCTGCTGTGCTGGACCCTTCTGTCGTTGGAGCAGCTGAGCTGGGGTGGACGATGGCGCAACAGGAGCGGGACAAACCACGCAAGGTTTTCTTTGACAACTATCTGTAAGAGAAGTAATTCTGTAAGGGCTCCTTTGAATTGGAGGATTACAACAATGCAGGGATAGGAAATAGACAGGAATAGGATAGGAATGCACGTGCAAAACAGAGAATTTTAAAACACAGGATTTCTGCCAATCAGGGTGTTTGATTCACAACAATTGGAAGATCACAGGATGCAAAGAAGCATGGTGAGATTAAGTCAAACCACAAGAAAATGTACGGTTATAATGCTATTATGCTACTATCTCTTAGTCTTGTGCTTCATGAATAGGAATTTGAAAAGGAGGACAAGTGAAAATTAAAATTCCTACGTTTTTTCTTTCAAGAAGACACTAAAGGAAAAAATTTGTGTGCTCAGTGGACAATATATATAACATGTAGAGTAAAAAAGAGATGCAACAAGTGTACAACCTCTTTGGCGAAGCCATGTCGATCTCAGCATGAATGGGTTGGCCGGTGAGGATGCTCCGGCTGACTTGGCTGTCGGAGGAGGGGAAGAAGATCTTAGGCGTCTGGAGATGGAGCCCGAGGTACTGCTCTGCTGTGATGGAGGGTTTCGTCGTTGGAGCAGCTCCGGAGAGTTGTACGACGCCGAGGCTGAAGCAGGACAAGAGAGACAACGAACAACGTTAACTAGAGTGGAATTCTAATAGCATCTCTAATACATGACGTAAAATACATAACTACAAAGTGCTAGATGTAAAATACATCAGCCGCTCATCTCTAAATTAACTATCGAAACTGAATTTAACTGTCGAAACTGAACTTAACT
>NC_053024.1:78466872-78481439 GCF_003073215.2 Triticum urartu | reverse complement strand
GATCGTGCCAAATCAAGAACACGAGAGAGAGAGAGAGATCAAACACATAGCTACTAGGTACATACCCTCAGCCCCGAGGGAGAACTACTCCCTCCTCGTCATGGAGAGCACCGGGATGATGAAGATGGCCACCGGTGAGGGTTCCCCCCTCCGGCAGGGTGCCGGAACAGGGTCCCGATTGACTTTTGGTGGCTACGGAGGCTTCTGGCGGCGGAACTCCCTGATCTATCTTGCGTTCTGGAAGTTTTAGGGTATATGGAGTTATATAGGCAGAAGAAGCACGTCAGGGGAGCCACGGGGGCCCCAGAGGACAGGGGGGCGCGCCCTAGGGGGGGGCGCCCCCCACCCTCGTGGGCAGCTCCTGTATCTTCTGACGTGGGTCCAAGTCCATCAGGTGTGTTTCCTTCCAAAAATAACTTCTCCAGTTGATTTCGTTCCGTTTCGACTCCGTCTGATATTCTTTTTCTTCAAAACACTGAAATAGGCATAAAACAGCAAATCTGGGCTGGGCCTCCGGTTAATAGGTTAGTCCCAAAAATAATATAAAAGTGGATAATAAAGCCCAATATTGCCAAAACAAAAAAAAAAAAAAAATATAAAAAAATAACAAAAGAAAACAAAAAAAAAAAAAAAAAAAGAAAAAAAAAAAAAAAAAAAAAATAAAAAAAAAAAAAAAAACAAAAACAAAAAAAAATAAAAAAAAACAACAGTAGAAATTTTTGCATGTGATGCATATTCAATATATTAGATACCGTGGGCAGTGAGGTTCTCATCGTGCGCTCGTCTCCCATCACTGTCGTTGATGTCTTCGGAGTCGAAGTCGAGCATGTCGGTTAAGTCATCGACAGTGGCTACTAAGTGGGTGGTGGGTGGGCGCGAATTTCTTCGTCGTCCGCATCCCAGTCTTGCCGGACATAGTTCGGCCAGGATCCTCCTGACAAGGAGAGAGACCTTAATGAGTTCAGTATGTCGCCAAAGGGCGAGTGCTGAAAAATATCCGCGGAGGTAAACTCCATGATCGGCGCCCAATCGGATTCGCTAGGAACGGGCGCAGGCGGTTCGGAGTCCGTGGCCGGAGAAGGATCCGGCAGTTACAACACGGCTCTCGTGCAGAGGTAAGGTCGATGTTCGGCTCGATCGCCGCTGAGGGTAAGGCCTCCGTGGCGGGGTCCATCCACCCGTCCATGGACGGCGCAACTGGCTCCGAATTGAGGGTCGGAGCGGCTGCCGGTGCGATCTCCTGAACACTGTCGATGGTAGAGCTAAATCGTACTCATCCATGACGCGTGACGCACAAGGCAGAGGCTCGAATCCGTCGAAGATCAAGTCTCCGCGGATATCGGCCGTGTAGTTTAAGCTTCCAAACCTGACCTGATGGCCAGGGGCGTAGCTTTCAATCTGCTCCAGATGGCCAAGCGAATTGGCCCGCAGTGCAAAGCCGCCGAATACAAAAATCTGTCCGGGGAGAAAAGTCTCACCCTGGACTGCATCGCTATCGATGATCGTAGGAGCCATCAAGCCTAACGGCGACGACACAGAGGAACTCTCAATGAAAGCACCAATGTCGGTGTCAAAACCGGCGGATCTCGGGTAGGGGGTCCCGAACTGTGCGTCTAGGCGGATGGTAACAGGAGGCAGGGGACACGATGTTTTTACCCAGGTTCGGGCCCTCTTGATGGAGGTAAAACCCTACGTCCTGCTTGATTAATATTGATGATATGGGTTGTACAAGAGTAGATCTACCACGAGATCAGAGAGGCTAAACCCTAGAAGCTAGCCTATGGTATGATTGTTGTTCGTCCTTGACTAAAACCCTTCGGTTTATATAGACACGAGAGGGTTAGGGTTACACAAGGTCGGTTACAAAGGAGGAGATATCCATATCCGTATTGCCTAGCTTGCCTTCCACGCCAAGTAGAGTCCCATCCGGACACGAGACGCAGTCTTCAATCTTGTATCTTCATAGTCTAACAGTCCGGCCAAAGGATATAGTCCGGCTGTCCGGAGACCCCCTAATCCAGGACTCCCTCACACAGGCCTTGTAGAGCCGCCTCGCGCCAACTTGGCTGAGCGCACTCGACTGGAGAACCTCAGCGCGCACTCGACGAGCGTGCTCGGCAGCGTATCCCCGAGTCCAGTCGACGCCAACTTTTTTTCCTCCGACTCAGTATACCGAACTCCGATCCAGAATCTCGCAGCTGTGGCCCGAATAGCGGAGTCATCCAACCTTCCCGTCAGAAGCTGGTCGAGGTTTGGTGCAGATCCGGGCTTTGCTCCGAGCGGGAGAGCAGAATACAGTATCTCAGTCGCGGAATAGGATCCATAGCAGATGTGGTTGCAGACACAGTCCAGTCGGCTCACAGCCCGAGATCGCCCCGAGGCGTGGGACGTGGGGACCGGCGAGATCAGTACAGAAACCGCGAGCAGTATGATCACCGACTCGATCACGATGATCGTCGTCGAGTGCCCATGCCTCCCCCAAGGAGTGGGTCATACGTGCCTCGACAGCATGATGACAGACGTCCTCACAGTGGTGGGCGAAGGATTCCAGTCGACCCCAGGGAACCGGGCTTTGATGCGAGATCTATATCTCGTTCAGGGTCTGGTCGACAGAAACAGAGCTCACAGAGAGGGTCATGACCCCCCCCCCCCCCCCCCCTCCTCCCCCCCCCCCTCCCCCCCCCTGCAGAGATTTTCCAACCAACTAGACAGAGTGCATGTCTTCAGGCGTCCAAGAGTGCTTCAGCAGAGCCATCAGGGCTGCGGTGATTCCTCCCAACTTCAGGTTGGCGACTGGAGTCAGTAAGTTCACTGTGCGAGTCCAAGCCTGACACTTGGCTTGAGGATTATCGAGTGGCTGTACAGATTGGTGGTGGCAACGATGAAGTTGCCATGAAGCATCTCCCTTTGATGTTAGAGGGCTCGGCCAGAGCGTGGCTGAATCAGTTAGCGCCTGGTAGTATTTATACTTGGGAAGATCTTGCCCGAGTATTTGTCAGAACATTTGAAGGTACTTGCAAACGGCCAGCAGGGCTGACAGAATTACAGTGTTGCGTTCAGAAACCGAATGAAACTTTGAGAGATTATATCCAGAGATGGATCACATTGCACCACAGTGGAGAATGTGTCGATCATCCAGGCAATTTGTGCCTTTCAAAGAAGGCATTAATATCGGGAGTTGAATCTGAAATTCGGTCGGACAGGAGATATGACTCTGACTCGGATGATGGAGATTGCCACCAAATACGCCAATGGTGAAGAAGAAGACCGACTCCGGAGTGGCAAGCACAAAACAGTCGCCCACGAAACCGGAGGAGGGAACTCCAGTCGGAAGCAGAAGCGCAAAGCCGAGCCAGCTGCTCCTGGAAGCCTTAGCCGTGACTCAAGGAAAGTTCAAGGGAAACCCAAAGGACCGTGGAACCCCAAGAAAGTAAAAGATCAAGATGGAAATGATGTGCTAGATTTACCATGCCACATTCACACCAAGAAAGATGAAGAGGGTAATTTCATTTACCCGAAGCATACCACTCGACAGTGTCGACTCCTAATCCAGCAATTCCGAGAGAAACAACCCAAGGAAAAGGAGAAGGAAGGGACAAAGTTGAGGATGAGGAGAGGACGATGATGGTTCCCACGTCAATTCCACTCGATGATTTTCGCTGATGTTGAGAGTAAGAGTCGACTGAAAGTCATCAACAGAGAAGTGAACATGGTGCTCCGGTGACACCCAGTTATTTGAAGTGGTCTCAGACTGCCATTACATTCGACCAGTCCGATCACCCAGCGCACATAGCCACCCCTGGGAGGCAAGCGCTGGTGGTCGACCCAGTAGTCGAAGGCACTCGATTGACTAAGGTTCTGATGGATGGTGGCAGTGGTCTGAATATACTATGAGACGTTGAAAGGAATGGGCATTCCGATGTCCAGACTCAGTGAAAGCAATATGAGTTTCCATGGAGTTATTCCTGGCAAGAAGGCTGCGTCACTCGGCCAGATCGCCCTTGATGTAGTTTTCGGTGATTCCAAGAATTACCGCAAAGAAAAGTTGACATTTGAAGTTGTGGATTTCCAGAGTGCTTATCATGCTATTCTGGGCAGGCCAGCTTATGCACGTTTTATGGCTCGGCCATGTTACGTGTACCTCAAATTGAAGATGCCTGGTCCTAAAGGGGTGATCACTATCACTGGCAATCGAAAGAAGGCAGAAGAGTGCTTCCAGAAGGGCTCAAAGATCGCCGATGCACAGATGGCAGTAGTGGAATTGCAGGAGTATCAAAAAAATGCAGATCCGAGTGATTTGTTGCGAGCTAAGAAGCCTGCCACAGATTCAGCATTCCAGTCGTCTGGTGAAACGCCGATTCATATTCACCCACGGATCCCAATGCTGCTCCGACTCACATTTCACAACACTCGACTCCAAATAGGAAGAAGCGTCATCCAGTTCCTCCGTGAGAACTGGACATCTTTGCATGGAAACCTTCTGACATGCCGGTGTTACCCAGGGGACTGGCTGAGCACCGTTTGCGAGTCGACCAAAAGTGAAACCAGTAAGAACATCTCGACGGTCCGCCGTACAGAAGAGAAGGCAATCGGTGAAGAAGTGGCTCGGCTTCTAGCAGCTGAGTTCATCCGAGAGATTTACCACTCCGAGTGGTTAGCTAATGTTGTCATGGTCCCAAAGAAGGACGACTCACTTCGCATGTGCATCGACTTCAAACATATCAATCGGGCCTGCCCGAAAGATCACTTTCCTCTCCCTCGCATCGACCAAATAGTCGACTCGACTGTGGGGTGTGAGCGTTTGTCCTTTTTGGACGCTTATTCCGGGTATCATCAGATCCGTCTGTATGGACCCGATGAGATAAAAACAGCTTTCATCACCCCATTTGGGTGCTTCTGTTATGTCACTATGCCATTCGCTTGAAGAACGCTGGAGCCACATTCATGCGGATGATTCAGAAGTGTTTACTCACTCAGATCAGTCGGAATGTGGAAGCATACATGGATGACATTGTGGTCAAGTCACGTAAAGGTTCCGACCTACTGGCTGACCTTGCTGAAACCTTTGCCAACCTCAGAAGGTATGATATCAAGCTTAATCCATCAAAGTGCACGTTTGGAGTTCCAGGCGGAAAATTACTCGGTTTTCTCGTTTCCGAACGAGGGATCGACGCTAACCCAGAGAAAGTGGGTGCCATACTCCGGATGAAACGCCCTGTGCGTGTGCATGATGTCAGAAGCTTACTGGTTGTTTGGCCGCCCTAAGTCGATTCATTTCTCGCCTCGGTGAAAAGGCACTGCCTCTTTACCGACTGATGAAGAAGTCAGATAAGTTCGAGTGGACTCCTGAAGCTGATGCAGCATTTGCAGAGCTTAAAGCCCTGCTTTCCACCCAGCCGGTGCTTGCTGCTCCAATCAGCAAAGAGCCTTTACTGCTTTACATTGCAGCCACTGGACAAGTCGTCAGTACAGTACTTACGGTCGAGCGGGAAGAAGAAGGAAAAGCTTACAAAGTTCAGCGCCCAGTATACTATGTCTCTGAAGTTTTGACTCCATCAAAGCAAAGATATCCACATTATCAGAAGCTTGTTTATGGGATTTATATGACCACGAAGAAGGTTGCACATTACTTCTCTGACCACTCCATTACAGTCGTCAGCGACGCTCCATTATCAGAGATTCTGAACAACAGAGATGCAACTGGTCGAGTGGCAAAGTGGGCGATTGAACTCCTTCCCTTAGATATCAAGTTCGAGGCAAAGAAAGCTATCAAGTCCCAAGCAATAGCGGATTTCCTCGCCGAGTGGATCGAACAGCAAACTGCCGACTCAAGTTCACTCGGAGCACTGGACCATGTTCTTTGATGGTTCCAAGATGCTGAATGGTTCCGGTGCTGGGGTGGTACTGGTATCCCCCCGAGGAGACAAGCTCAGATATGTCCTCCAGATTCACTTTGATTCCTCCAATAACGAAGCAGAATATGAAGCACTCTTGTATGGGTTTGCGTATGGCCATCTCACTCGCGTCCTGTCCTCATGGTCTATGGCGACTCAGATTTGGTAGTCAATCAAGTGATGAAGGAGTGGGACGTCAGAAGCCCAGCCATGACTGGTTACTACGCGGTGAGGAAGTTGGAAAAGAAGTTTGAGGGGTTAGAGCTCCATCACTACCGACTGAAAAATCAAGCAGCCGATGATTTAGCAAAGATAGGCTCCAAGAGAGAAGCCATTCCCAGTAATGTGTTCCTGGAGATATTCATGCACCTTCATTTGTTCAAGAAGATCCCTTCACTGAAGAGCCCCCACAGCCAAAGAGTGCCACGATCGCTGAAGTCGAGATTCCAGCCGTGGTCGACTAATCATGGATATTTTGGTTATTACTCCGACTGGACAGTGTCGTACATTGCATATCCTTAGGAAGGAACTCCCAGAGGATGAAGAAGAGGCTCGACAGATCGTCCGTCGATCCAAAGCCTTTACTGTGATAAGAGGACAGCTGTTCAGGGAAAGTGTAACCGGAGTCAGCCAGAAATGCATAACCCCGGAAGAAGGTCTAGCGATCCTCAACGACATCCACTCGGGGACCTGTGGCACCATGCGTCCTCTAGGACCATTGTGGCTAAAGCATACCGAGCTGGATTTTATTGGCCACGAGCAAATGAAATGGCGAAAGATATAGTCGACAGATGTGAAGGCTGCCAGTTTTACTCCAATATGTCCCACAAACCTGCGTCAGCCCTAAAGACCATTCCACTCGTCTGGCCCTTTGCTGTTTGGGGATTAGATATGGTTGGACCGCTGAGGACTGGTAGGAGCGGCTTCACTCACGTGCTTGTAGCAGTCGACAAGTTTACCAAGTGGATTGAAGCCAAGCCTATCAAGAATCTGGAAGCTAGTACTGCCGTCAGCTTCATTCAGAGAATTGACGTTCAGATACGGAGTTCCACACAGCATCATCACTGACAATGGATCGAACTTCGATTCAGATGAGTTCAGAGCCTTCTGCGCCTCCCAAGGCACACGAGTCGACTATGCTTCAGTCGCCCATCCCCAGTCGAATGGACAAGCAGAGAGAGCAAATGGCCTGATTCTCAAAGGATTGAAACCCCGACTGATGCGAGACCTCAAGCATGCAGCGGGCGCCTGGGTTGATGAACTTCCATCAGTTCTTTGGGGATTGAGGACAACCCCAATCGGTCGACTGGCCGAACTCCATTCTTCTTGGTCTATGGAGCTGAAGCTGTTCTACCGAGTGACTTGCTTCATAATGCACCACGAGTCGAGCTCTTCTCTGAAGATGAAGCAGAGCAAGCTCGGCAGGACGCAGTCGACCTCCTAGAGGAGGAAAGAGAGGCTTGATCCGTCGACCATTTATCAGCAAGACTTGCTTAGATTCCATGCTAGACACGTGAAAGTCGGGCCTTTCAAGAGGGTGACTGTGGTTCTTCGAGTGGATCAGCAGAAACCACACAAGCTCGCCCCAGCTTGGGAAGGTCCCTTCATTGTCACCAGAGTGCTCCACAATGGAGCATACCACCTTTACATGTCGAGCATAAGAAGGACGAGCGCACGGGCTCTTGGAGGGAGTCATGCTCTGAAAGTGCGTTATATCGACTAGAGGGGGGTGAATAGGCGATTTTTATGAAAGTTCTTCAAAACGTGGAGTTATGAAGACAAACAGTGCATTTATGCCTATTACTATGCAGCGGAAGTTAGATTACACTAGGCCAGCCATGGTCATGTATTCAATAGAGTGAAAGCGCAATGACAAACAGCTTAGTGTAATAAGGATCAGGTAGGAAGAAGTTATGAAGCCAAACAGATCATACCTTCATGTTGTGAAGACAAAAGATAAAGCAAGCATGCAATGGCTTCACAATGAATAACTGTATGAAAGGAAGTGAAGATGAAACCAGTGACACGTTGAAGACAATGATTTGTTGGACCAGTTCCAGTTGCTGTGACAACTGTACGTCTGGTTGGAGCGGCTAGGTATTTAAACCGAAGGACACACAGTCCGGGACACCCAGTCAAGGACACTTAGTCCAAGACACCCAGTCCTCACCATTTTCTCCTTGAGCTAAGGTCACACAGACCTCGCCCAATCACTCTGGTAAGTCTTCAAGGTAGACTCCCAAACCTTCACAGACTTTGTTCACTGGCAATCCACAATTTCTCTTGGATGCTCAGAACGCGACGCCTAACCGTCTGGAGGATGCACAGTCCTCAAGTGTAATAAGTCTTCAGATCACACAGACAAGAAGACTTAAGTGATGCCCAATTTACTCTGGCTCTGGGTGGTTAGGGCTTTTCCTCGCTAGGAATTTTCTCCTCAAGGTTTCTTCGAGGTGCTCTCACGACAACGAAGACTTAATATGCCCAATTTACTGTGGCTCTGGGTGGTTAGGGCTTTTCTCTCACTGGGAATTTTTCTTTCAAAGGCTTCGAGGTGGGTTGCTCTCAAACGACAAAAGCCGTGCGCTGAAATCTGAGCAGCCAACCATTTGGTTGTGGGGGGTGGACTATTTATAGCCACTTGGCAACCCGACCTGATCTGTCCGAAATGACCCTGGGTCACTAAGGAACTGACACGTGTACCAACGGTCGGATTTCGAACTCACACGGCAACTTTACTTGGGCTACAAGTAAAGCTGACTTGTCTGACTCTGGACAAGATTTTCTCTCATAGGCTTCGCTCGAAGACATAGGATTTGAATTAGGCATCACTTCAGTCATTCTGACTGGTTCTCTTCGACCCCACTTAACAGTACGGTGGTTCCTATGACACAACATGAATGAAATAAAACTACGAAGGATCTAGGTCTTCGAGTTTCAAAAGCTTCATAGGGAGTCTTCTCATGTCATTGTCTTCAATATGAATATCTTCATAAACCACCATTGTCTTCAATGTCTTCGTACATTTTTAGGGGTCATCTCTGGTAGTAAAACCGAATCAATGAGGGACTTCTACCTGTGTTTTCCTGCAATTATCACAAACACATTAGTCCCTCAACTAGGTTTGTCGTCAATACTCCAAAACCAACTAGGGGTGGCACTAGATGCACTTACATCTCCCCCTTTTTGGTGATTGATGACAAACTAGTTGAAGTTTTCAACGGGGAACATAATTTGTGAAATTAAGGAATTTGTTCATAAGTTGCAAGGGCTCCCCCTGAAGATGTGCATATAAGTAATTTGCCTTTTGAATGCAAATGCACATGGCAGGTTGTACTTGTGGAGATCCACTTCAACTTATGATGACAATCCACTATGCATGTGAAAGTATATGAAGATAATGTCATGCATAATGGAAAATGGACGTCTGCAGTAAGAGATAAGTGCGGAATTTATCATCGCACATGCGGAATTTATCTTCGCATAACGGAGTGACAAGCAGGTAGCAGACGGCCATCAAGGCTAAGTGTTACAACTCAAGAAGCAAATGTAGCAAGAACGGGAGTTGTAAGCACGAAGCAAAATTGTAGCAAAATATAGTGGCACCCGCCCAAAGTGACCCGCTTGAAGACTATAACCATCATATGCTTCTCCCCCTTTTGTCAGTGATGACCAAAAAGGTTTGAAGACATAGAGGTTTCTACGCGTTCCCAGGCGCAGCAGGGTCGGTGGAGTTGTTTGGCGGCGGTGCAGACGAGCTTGGTGCAGATTCGACGCGCGTTGAAGCAGGTGGAGATGATGTCGCGTCGTCTTCTTCTTCAATAATCCGGGCAGACACGGTGGCAGCAGAAGAAGAGAACTCTGACTCTTCAAGTGATGGTGTGCTGCGCATCACCGCTCTTCTTGGAGGCGTGGAGTCAAATTTGAAGTGCTCTGTGAAGCCATCCTCATGCAGTTCAGCTTCAGGGCACATCATGGTGAGGCCCTTCCAAGTGCGGCGACAGGTCTCGTGTGTGACAAATGCATTCTTGGTTGCCATATTTCTGAGGCGATTGACGTCTTGCATGATGCTTCTCATCTGCCTCTTGAGCCAGTCGTGATGCCTATCTTGCTTTTGGTGAAGAGCCACAAGAAGCTCTCTGTCATTGAGTGCACGAGTGCGCTTCTTGGGTCTCTTTGCAGCTGTGCTGTTGGTGGCTTCAGTTGAGGCAGGGGCACGTGTGGTGCCAGCCATTGGATACACGCGAGAGAGAGCTTCAACACCTTCAATATTTTGAGTGAAGCTCTGGTGTTCTGCATTCTGAAGACTTAGTGGTTGCTTGGCCGGCTCTGGATATATTGCTTCAGCAGATGTGTCCATATCGGGCAAAAATATCCTATGATTGCGGGCTGAGGGTTGATAGGAGATTGCAGAGTGAAGCTTGATTAGCCTCATAACCCAAGGAGCATAAAACTTTAAGCCAAACAGTTCTGAAGCAGACGCTGCAAATTGACGGATGAAGAGATCCTGTGCATTGAAGCATTTGCCATGAAGAATGCAGAAGATGAGAGTCTTCATTGCACCATCAATCGTTGCATATCGAGAGTGTCCCTTGACTGGCCAGAGAGTCCGCCTTATGATGTGATATATTGTTCTGGGCAGGTACTCTAAGTCTTCAACGAAGAACCTAGTTGGATAGGGTGCATTTGGAGGAAATGGCTTCATCATTGAGAGCATCTGACTCATATCTGGCTCAGGACGCTGAAATATGCTCTCAATTGCTTCAGCATGGAGTTGGCACCCTTCTTCAAAGAATTCGCCAGGAGTGGGAAGGCCGGTAAGCTCAATTAGGTCGAAAGCATTGGCTTCATGATGGATATTGCCTGTCATCCACTCCAGGATCCATGTCTTCGGATCTCTGTTATAGCCTTTGATATGCAAAGTGGCATAGAACTGGAGCAGAAGCTCTTCGTTCCAGTGCTCTTCGTCAGTGATAAATGGCAGCAAACCCACTTGCTTGAAGCAATCCAGTGCTTCTTCCAGACCAGGCAGACCTGCAACAGCTTCAACCTCAAGGCGCTTGTGAGGAAAGATGCGGCCTTGGTTGTAGAGGATGCATGAATAATAGCTGCGCTGTTGATGGCTCCAGAACCTATCTGATACAATCCGTTCCCTTGAATAAGGGTTCTTGGAGCGGTCGAAAAACGTGTTATCTGCCCTGAAGCCGTTGATGTTGAAGGAACCAGGAGCTGATGCAGGACCTGGGAACCTTGGTAGTCGTGGGATCGGCTTCTGGACCTGGGGCCTGTGCGCAATATGATAGTTGAATTGTGGTCCGGCAGCAGACTCAGGCACAGAATGTTCAGGAGCAGTAGCTTCGGTGTCTTCTGAAGCTGTTGTTGGGGAGGGCTCCACATTTGCTTCGGCGTTGTTTGTGGCAGCCTCAACATTTTCAGCTTCAGGCACGTTCTCCTTGAGAACTGCTTCTTGTTGGTGCGGGGGAGTTGGAGCTTGTGGTATTTCTGCTTGCTCTTCGGCTGATGCAGCCGGAATGTCTTCAGCAGCCTGAGCCCTTGGCCCTTTGCGAAGCCTATGGAGTGTAGGCGCCGGTGGAGTTGCAGTGGGTTGGGGCTCATCTTCCTCCTGTGGGCGATCTGCCCACGACGCATTTGTGTGATTGGCGTCAATGGACGACCAATACTGATCTGTTCGCTTGTCTCAAGCTGAGGAAGGGCTGCATCACCTTGCACATTGTCTTGGGGACCAATGTCTTCAGCAGCATTGGGGTTGGCTGCTGGAATGTCTTCAGCGTGCGGAGCCTCTATGTAAGCAGGCTCATGCACTGTCAACTGACGATCTGCGTCAGGATAGCGGACGCAGAGTGGTTCAACTATCAGGGGCTCTGTGGGAGCAGCCCGAGATTTCTTGGTCTTGCGCTTCTTGATGATGGGTTCAGAAGGAGAGGCTTCAGAATGTTTTCTCTTCTTAGCTTCAGCCTCTGCAGTCCGTGTCTTCTTGTGCTGTGAGGCGGTTGATCGACTCTTTGGCTTCGAGCCAGTCGTTGCAGCGGGGAAGACAATCGGAGCATCAGGTTCTGACCTTGGCGCTTCAGGTTCGGGCACAGCCGCCTTCTTTTTCTTCTTCGCGGCCATCCTGGGGTCAATGCCGGGACGCCCAAGTGCCTTGCGCTTTTCTGCCTCATTGTAGGCTTGCACAACGTTCAGCCAAAGTCTTCATGCGTTCTCGTGAGCCTTGAGCTTCGGCACGCGTCTTCAGGAAGTTTTCTTTCAGCTCGTGCAACATGATCTTGAAGTTTTTCACTTCTTGCACACTGAGCTTGGCCACGTGCTTCTTGAACTGAGCCTTTTCATGATCAATTTTCTGCTTCAGTTCTACAATTCGCTGGGCTATTGCAAGTTCTGAAGCGATTGCACCTTGAAAGGCAACGCTGAGGCCTATGGGTAGCTGCAGATCATTGAAGCTTATGTCTGGTGTGTCAAACCATTCATCGATGAAGTTGTGGATGATGGCGACATCAAACAGAGGCAGATTGTTGAAGATTTCAGCCTCCTCCTTGCTCTTGATGAGCTGCTCAAGAGCATCATCTCCAAGATCTTCATCGCTTGAGAGATCAATGGCTTCGCAGCGCAGAATGTCAGCAGCTGTGAGCTCTTTGCCTGTGTGTGGCTGAGGCTTCTTGGCTTCTTTGGGGCTTGGACACTCGTGATAAGCCTTCTGACTGCACACTGGCTTCAGGAGGTGCAGTTGCTAAAGGCTTCACTCTTGCGATCTTGGGAGAAGCGGCTGGCTTTGAAGCTTTTGGAGCTTTTGGCTTCTTCTGCTTTGGCTTCAGAGCAGCAGGGGCGTCATCTGACTCAGTATCTGCTGGAGGGTCATTCACAGCAGTCCCTTGGACTAGGATGCGAGTGATGAGGCCTGCAAGATTGGCATACGGCCCGATGATATTGGGATCGGCGTTGCGTGTGCCATCTGCCCTTGGTGAGGAGGGACCAGGGTTGAAGTCAAGCCCAAATTTCTTCTTGTTTATCTTCGTGACTGTTGTGCAAACTGAAAGTTGCGCTTGAAGAGATTATCATCGCGACACCAGAGAAGTGATGACGGATGTGCCTCAGCTGGCTGTGGTCCTCTCACCATGCATGGATAGAAGCCTTGAGCAATGGCTTCGTCTCTGGACCTGGGTACGAGATTTTTGTATAATACATCTCCCCACGGTCTCTTGATGGCGCACTTCTCCGCATATTCCTGAGTGACGAAGCGGTAGTGGAACCATTGCTCTGCCCAATATCTTCGAATCCATTGGATTCGTGTCTTGCGCTGACCATAGCTTTCTTCAGGATCAGTTTTGTACATCTCTGCCAATTCATCAGGCAGATCTTTGGACGTTTCACCACGTCGCTGTCTGCCTCCCTTCCTTGCTGCTGTTTCTGAAGCCATGAATAACTTGGAAGGCTTCAAGATGTTCAAAGGCTTCAAAGGCTTCCTTTTGCAAGAACTGGCTTCAGGCGAGTTGATGTGATGCTGCAAGTACTCTGCAAATGAATGCAGACTATGAGAACCAAAGGATTCTCCCACGGACATGTACCTGTGACAGCATTAAGGTGCGAGGGAAGGGGAAGAGGTCATATGCATTCTCAGAAGATTTTGAAGATAAATCGGTTTAGAAGACATTGACCTCATTATGCGAAGACATTCACTTATAGATAAGAAGTTGGTTCCAGATTTGTACGAACCCATAGATCAGTACAAGTGAGGAATCTAACTACTTTATGAAGCACAAGTGAATATACTAGGCATGTTATGAGATGCAGCGAGAGATTTAACTGGTGTGAAGAGAAACTTCTTATGGCAGAAAGTGACTGAACTGTAGGATCAAAAGAAGCTGTAAAAAGAGGTTTTATTTACCACACTTGGAACTGCTAGACGAAGTGAGAGTTGAGGCCGAGCAGTTCGATCCTCCGTGCCCTAACTTGGCGACGGAAGACACCTACGGCGACGGCGGAGAAAGTGATGTCCGCTGTCGGCGTGAAAACGGCGTCGGAGAGGTTGCGGCAGTGAAGCGCTTCGTCGCCGGCGTCGTCGAGTGCTAGCGGTGGCGCTAGGGTTCGTGCGAGGGTGGAAGAAGGAGATAATGACCGCAGTGAATCGTATATTTATAGGGATAGAGGCGGCACTGCGCTATTACGCAGGTACCCCTGGCGGTTCGCATTTGAGGCACGCGTGGCCAGTTAGATTATCGGGATTTGTTCCACGTCCCACGCACGCCTAAATTATCGGGCGGTCGTTTCTGCTTCTCCGGATCTTATGTGGAGGAATGAGCATTAAAACTGACTTTTATGGTTGTCTCAATGTCTTCGGCTGACAAGGACACAGTGAAGACATTCGACAGTTTCAACAGAATGCATATGACTTGGAGAGATAGAGTTTGAGATAGAAAGCATAGAGAGGTTAGGGTCCGATCACATTCACTTAGTTCAAAAGATTCAACCAAGAAGACATAGCTATAAGTGAATGCTGTAGAGGACAGAACATCAGTACATATATATCCATATAATCAACGCAGTGAAGATAATCATGAAGACATACAGAGAATGAAGCCAAACCAATTGTGTGAAGACATTGAGAGGTGACGCCATGAGAGAAACACTTCAAAATGGAACGTTGGTGGTGGCGTT
>NC_053024.1:78452066-78465872 GCF_003073215.2 Triticum urartu | reverse complement strand
GATTCTTCTGGAGGTCGAAGGTGTTGCCTACAATGAGGCCTATCCGACGCAGAACTTCTTTGTCGTTACCAAAGTCTACAGTAACGAATTTCACTGTTTTGTCCTTGAGGAAGTTCTTAAAATCCTAACACTCAACGTCGGCATGGCATATGTGGTAGACAAAGCAAACGTTATGTACGCAAACCTGGATCACGGAGGGCTTCTTCCTCTCTTCATCCTTTAGATCCGTCTCTCGTCCCAGGACTGTGGTGTACTCAACATCTATCCCAGCGACCCACTCATCATCTGAGTTTTCGAACATACGGCTGAAGCGAGAAAGGCATCCTTTCACCGTCACGGAAGAACGGGTGTAGATGACGTCGAACTCATCGCCAGTGATGGTTCTAACCTTGTACTCACCGCCAATCATGGAGATTTGGGACGCCATGGATTTGGGAGGAGGGTTAGGATTAGTGGAACTGCCGTAATGTGAATGGACGGGACGACTAGGAGCGAACCGCCGTAGTATTGAAGGACGTGCGGGGACGAGTAGGAGCGAACTGCCAGCGTGCGAACGGCAGGGTAGTGGCTTTCCATTCTCCCATGATACGGGCTTCCGAGAGCCCTTGGATCTGAGATCGAATGGTTGCATGGCGTGATTCTAGACCTATGGGTGAATATCCTATCCTGGAGGGTTATTCTACAAATTTTCAGCAACTTAGCATGCGACCGTTTGATCTCAGATCCAAGGGCTGCCAGCAGCCCGTATCATGGTCGCGCCTACCACGACCGTCGCGTCGCTCGCGCGGTCGCGCCCTTGGAGATTTAACACGGTGCGTTAGGCTATCTGATGTTGGCATGTCATACATAGTCATCACTTAGTCACTCATACTACAACAAGGTTGGCTATAAGTGTATTTTTTACTCCTCTCTATCTCTTTCTTCGTACTCAAGGAAGAAACAGTGCTAAGCGCGTGTATTTATTGCATTTGCCAAGGAGTGACCTCTTCCAATGAAATGGTGTTGCTAAGTTTGCTTCATTTAATTAGCTATAGACTCAAAATTATCTTTTCACCTAGGTACACGCGCTTAGCACCGTTTCTTCCTTGGGTTACCAAACTAGTCTCTCTCTTCTTGATTAACTTGCCACATCAGACTTTATGCCTATGTGGCAAGCTTAAGCACCTGTAGGAGCAAGTAAAAGTAAGTACAATAGTGCGCTTTACATGGCATTTTTGCATATGTGGAGGAAAGAGAGGCAAGGAAAAAGTGGAGAAGTGGGCTCTCATGCAAGAGCCCGCCTCTACTACATGGTGGAGCATTGGGAGAGGCACCTGTATGGAGGTGGTCAGGAATCTGGGAGACTCAGGCCGGTCGTAGCGCCGTAGTTAAAATGATAATGGCAAGTCAAATCATGGGGCCCCACCTGTCCAGTAGTAACTCGCTGTCAAATCACATAGCCCTACGTTTGCAGCAGCCTACTCCCTCGTCTTCTCGCGTCTCTGTCGAACTGACTAGGCGGAACTGCCACGCCGCCTACCGCGCAGGAAAAGCCCCGCCCTCGACTTTTAAATACAACTACATCCGCTTAAGAATCCAATGATATACTTTTTGTGACATAGTAACTCATATTTAGTTAGTCAAAAGGATGACCTAGAACTACGTGTAGGCCCTATAAACCGAGATGCCTAAAAATAAAAAAACCGAGATGGAGAGGGTAGTTCAGCACGTATCTTTTTTAGATCATGATAGTTCGGGATTCACCAAGGAGCAAAACCAAGTGGTAGGCTGCTCCTGTCGTGTTGGCGTAGCAACTCAAGCAGGGTCAGTCCGCACACGAAATGGCGACACACTTAGCAGGACCCCTTTGGCCGACATGTGGCTCATCCACCGTCTTGTTCCACGTGCGATGCACCAAATTACAGTTCGAGCAGCGGTTGGAATTGGAGGCACCCCGGTCGTAGCGCCGCAGTAGTAGAAAATGAGCGACGAGGGGTCAAATCACAAAGCCCCACCTTTCCCGCATTAAGCTGGACGGACGAAGCAACCATCATTTCACTCTAGGGCGCAAGAGCATAAAGAAAAGAGAAAACAATGATGCGTGCGGCAGCTACCTAGGGCACCCTAGGGTAGGGGTCTCCACTACAGATCCTTTTTTTAAAGCGCCTCCACTACAAATCGGCTTCTCCCTCGTCCTCTTGAAGAAAACCGATGATGAGTGCGGCGGTAGGGTTTGTAGGAGTACTACGGCGTGCGGGGCCACTGTCGTAGTAAACGGGTTCGAGCCGACGCCTTAAATATGTGTGGGCCGCTTGGTTTTACGGGAACGAGGCAGCATTTTGGGTTCGGGGACCAGTGGAGATATAGTACGTACAAAAAATTGTGGACGTAGGTTCGACCGAAAGGCAAATGATGCATGGGCCCTGCATTTTGATATACCCGGGGCCGCGTGAAATTTGCTACTCTACTCAAAACTAGTAAGGTACACATGTATTGAACGCATGAGATTTCGAAACCAAATTATGAATAAATACACACTATAGCATGTAAAGCTTTGAGTCATATATGCATGATGTAGATGTTCTTTAGTTCTTATAGTTCATCTCATTCAAAATCAATAAGTTTTATAAAAATGTTAAGATTCATGGGGTTGTGCATTGTACTCCCTCCGTTCCAAAATAGATGACCCAACTTTGCACTAACTTTGTACAAAGTTAGTGCAAAGTTGGGTCATCTATTTTGGAACGGAGGGAGTAAATCATAAAGTAAAAAACAAATAATGGCAATTCATTTAGAAAAAAAATCAATTATGATACAGAAGATTCTAGAACAAAGGAGAAGTGCTTGTGTTTTGAGGTTTGTGCATTATGCTTAAGTTCAACCATGGAGTCTTCTAAATTGTACATGTGGCAGATCTGGTGGAATGTTGATGATATCCAACGGCCAGTAGTGCTCGGATTTGCCTATCTCTGCACTGTCGGGTTAGCTTCATCCAGCGACCATCTTTCAAAGTTATTGGCACACTATATAGTTCTTGTGCCATAGTTGCATGTTTTGGAAAAAAGCTACTAGTGGGTTGTACTATCTATTTAGGAATAGAAGATGTATACATGGAAGTTGTAGGGAAAGAGATGACATGGAGCATCTCAATTCCTATGAGTAGGGATTGGAAAAGAGATGTCATTTGGTTCACATCATAGGAACTTTTCTATTGAATATAGAGATGACATGTTTCTCAATTCCTATGAGGAGGGATTAGAAAAGAGATGTAATTTGGTTCATATCATAGGAACTTTTCTATTGAATATACGCTAATGTTTATTTTCCTTTGAAATTAAGGGAGTATAGGAATCCATTCATATGAACCAAGTGGCTCTAAAGCTATAGAAATGATATCATGTTTATTTCCTTTGAAATGTGGAGTATATGAATCTATTCCTATGAACCAATTGGCTCTAAAGGAAAAAATCCTATAAAAATCATATCATATAGAGTTCCTATGATATTCCTCGACACTAAAGGATGCTTGAAATTGCTGCGGGTGATACGATGGTCTTTCTTTGTAGACTCCTCACCCAACTTTATAGTTACCTCTCGAAGATGAATGAAATGATATATACATGGTATTCTACATGTGCAATTTGGTACACGAAAACTCGGTAAAAGTTTGCGAGGTTCGAATTTTCAATAAAGCTATATGCACTGCATTTCGGAACGGAGGGAGCATACGGCAGTTGCTAACACTCACGTGGAAGATTTGTGTGTAGGAGGAGTGGCTGTTCTGTTAAATGACATGGCAAAACTGACACTGTCGGATGCCGATCTAACGGTCCTTACGGCGTTCGTCAGGAAAAGGCTTGTGGCGAACGTTTGTCGGATAATGATTACGGACACATGCATTGCATTGATACGTGCCCCCTCTCTCTCACGCACACGCACCCTCACGAGTCACGACTCTCCCGAGTCCTCTCGCAGACTCGCACGTCGCACCCACCGTCTATCTGCAGGTAGACGTCACGCACATATGTGCTCTTCACACCCTACCCTCAGAACTTCTAAAAAACAAAAGACGGCGCACACATTTTATTTTAGCTCACACGTCACACACTTGTACTATTACTCTTGCGGCGAACGTTCTTTGGGCATAGTATATTGTACTCTCACGAAGAGAAGCGGTGCACGCACGCACTAGTTCTCTCACACCCACTCGCGGGTACACGTAGGAGCGCATTTTTTTGAAGCTGGTACAACAAAATCACTCCACTATATATAAAAGCAGGAGCCTTAGCGCTTGCTTTACTAGGGTTCCTCTCGTTCACTCTCTCATGCTCTCCAGATCTAAGCAACACATAGGTGGCCACACTCTCTCTCAGCTCATGGCTGGTCACAAATCCGGCCGGACAACCTCGACCGGGGCAGGGGTGTAGGTGCATCGTTCACGCTGTCGTCGGCGGCGAGGGAGGAGACCAACGGCTGCCCGCGTCCCGATCGGCGGCCGTGCCGTTCTCTCCGAGAGAGCGCCGGCTCGGGAGGGCCTCCGACCCCTTCTTCCTCCCTGTGGTATTGTGGCCAAGATGCGGCCTCCCGACACCGTCTTTGCGACATGCCGACGACCCTCAGGTATATATTCCTTCGAAACCTGCCTTGCTCTACTGCCCCAGCTCCCTTCGTGTGGATCCTTTTCTACTTCCGTCCGCTGTTCCAAAGCCACCTAGACTTCTACTAAGGCACGTGCTTTGCACGTATGTTCTGTATGATAGATACTCATATACCTTCTTTTTAGAGAGAGAAATGGGTACTCGTATCTTGAGTAGATATCATAGTGTGTTTGTTTGCATGATCTAAGGACTATTCTGAAATAAGAAGCAAATCACTTGCACAAATCAAACTGAGTTCCAAGTAAGAATTTGATTACAAGATAAAAGTTGTAGTTTTATTATATGATGTTTCCTGGGTTCCACTGATGTATAGTTCCAGAGTTGTTTGACGGTTTACATGCATGTTTATGGACTATTTTGTGCAACTAAATAAGTCATTTAGGTCTGACAGACACTCATGTCCTGTATTAGCTTGAGGTATAGCTTATGTATGACTGAAATAAAATATTACACTTTTTCTGTGAATAATAAAAATATTACATTTCTCGATGAAGCAGAATAAAACTTTAGCTAGCATCAGCCATGCAATGTTATGTTATGTGAACAGTGTAAACTTTGCAGTATAGCGGCATCTAAAAAATCCATTTTTACAGTAATCTAAAAAAATAAGTTAGTAGTAGAGTGTTTATTTCCCAGGTGACAACGGGGAACCAAAATGTGCTAGCTATTTGCCAACTTGTCGTACTTGCATGTGAGGAGGTGGCAGCAGTTTCTAGACATTTCTCAACTTCAGTAGGTGCAATCCAGATTCAACGGGGACTTCTTTATTTGTTTACTTGGAGAGCAGAGTCGGCCATGTGCACAAGGAGCGGGAGCGAATCCGGCAGCTCTTAGCCGTCAGATCATGTCATCCTTTGTTTGATGGACGGCAGTGATATGCATGAGAGGGGAAATGAACGGTGGATTTTGAGCCAATGCTTGTTTGGGCGGGAGAACCGAAGATGGAGTGGTAAATCCAATTTCAAAACTGCCGCATTATAGTAGTAGTAGATTAGAAGTAAAGCTATTTCATACAGTCGACTCAAAGCGTTGGTTCAAACAGGGAAGAAAGTGGGAAAGCTGTAGCATGAATCTAGGACTTGGTTCTAAGAGGAAATGGGGGAAAGTAGTAATATCTGTCACTGTTTAAATAACCGTATATCTTATTTGCGCAAACAGGGATGTCTGTCTCCATATCGTTTCGGGATGTCTGTCTCCGTATCGTTTCTATCCGCGCAATCAAAAGCACACACCTCAGTTTTAGTACAACTGCGCAAAATGAGATGGCTATCCCTCGCTGCCGTCGTCTAACCTCCCGTCTTCAAGGTATCCCTACATTGGTAGTAACTAAGGTAGAATGACCAACGCAATCTAAAAGAAGCTGATTCGTATGTTTTACTTCCTGATTGCAGTGCAGGGACGAGCGAAAACAACTGCATCCTAGTCCGGAATGCACTTTCTACCAGTTCATCCATGGACCAAGGACTAGCTGGCACGGCTGCACGACGGTTTTTTGGACAGGTGCGCGGACAAGAGGCATTGTGGTCTGCTTATTTCTGCAAATAGCGGTGCTTAAATTTAGTGGAATGCACAAGCATTTCAGCTGGTCAGTACACTGCATGGTTCAGTTCAGCATTCCAGCTGATAGACCACAATTATAATTGGTTATTCTGGAATGAGAGAACCTAACCCTGAATGGTGGCAACAAGAAAAAACCAGAGTGAACTCCAGGAAATTTAAGCCTGCCGGGAGGCCCTTTGCTCAGAGAGAAGCCTTGCTTGTTTTTTCCTGATTTGTAAACCTTCTCACAACTTTGTCTTTTGCTGTGAACTAGTATATGTTTGTTATGTTCTATGAATCATTGAGATGTATAAAATTGCTTAACTTATGCTTTTCAAGTTTTTTATGAAGACGAGTTTAATGTGAGTGTTCCACATGAGCGCTGGACTAGCGTGTGAACGTTTGGAATTTATTACATTGTGGCCTCAATTAACTGCATGAACCACTGTAACAAGATACATAGTTGCTTATATGTCAGACAGCAGATTGTTGATTGTTAGCTGGTCGATAGCCTAGTGTTGAAGCGAGCTGAGCCAATGTGCCGTGTTTTGCACAACTGCTTACAAGTGGGGTAGCACCAACAGTGTTTACAAGTACTTATGTATACGTCGGCGCACGGTTCTCGAACGAGTGCTCTATTTCATCAAAACACACACTGCTCGTATGATAAACCGTGACAACTTATGTCTTACCATGCCATATTCATGAAAAAACTAGTGAGGACGCATCTGTTTCGGCAACAATTACGATGGTTCTCACATGATTCACGGGCACACAAAAGTAGCAGCAGTTCCCATAGACGGATTCAAACAGAGTACTAGCCCCAGAGGGGTCGATAACAGGCAAGGTTCGGATAATTAGACACAATCCAAACTACTATTAAACACTAGCTGGGGCAACTATTTCATGCCTCGATCTAATTTGGGCTGGACACAAGACGGACCTTGCCATGAACATCATCGAGGACGTCCCGCAGCAGCTCAATCCTGTGAACCTTCATGAAGACAACCTTGTGGCCTTGCCACTGATAAACTTGTTTGTGGAGGCATGCCACGTCATCTTCCTGCGTAAGCTTGACAAGAACAGTATTCCTCACAAACGAAGGAGTAGCTTTGAACTTCTTGTGCTTCAGTACACCCTGTGACAACAGTGAGGCTGGAATACAACTCTTCATTGGTATAACCGCAAATGGCTTCCAGGATCCAACAGCCTAAGAACTCTGTTTTCCCAGTGCGTATATTCAGGTCGTCCGCCTCATAGCGAGTGACATGTACAACCACACAATCCTTGTCTGCATCAGGGCTCTAATTGAAACAGAAACAAATTCTGAATTACTTTTCAGTATAAGAAACACAAGTTATTTAAACCACTACGTATACCATGGCATCGAAGCTAATAAAATTTTGCATTATTAATCACCACATACTTCCTTTTCTAAAAAAATCACCACATACTTAGATGAAAAACCACAATCGAGATCGGCAAAGAAGGAAATCACCTTGGGCAGCTCAGCGGGGGGGGGGGACACATCCTCGAAGGGGGAAAACTGCTCCTGCAGTGCCACGGGGGCTGTAACCTCAAACGGGGCGTTGACCATCTCAGTATCTGGGGTCGCCTCGGTGGTTGCCTCCATCTTCTTGGAGCTCTCTGTCTCGTGGGGATCAGCCTCCCGCGTCTGCTCCAATATCGGCAGATCTTTGCCTGGTTCTCCTTGGTCCATCATGAAACTGACGAATACTAGGAGTCCACTGAAAGGAAAACACAATCGCAATGACAATGAAACAAAAAAGAGAGTGAGGATCGGTTACTGCTTTGCAAAAGTTCTTTTTTTCCTCTGAACGAAAATATACCAACATCACGGATCCGCTTACCTTCCCTTCGTTCGGAGAGAAGAACAGTGGCAGATGCAAGTGTTGCCTTTCTTGAAGACGGTGAGGGAGAAGGGGATTCAGCGAAGAGTGAAATGATGGTTGCTTCGTCCGTCAAACTTAGACTGCGGGGAGGTGGGGTTTTGTGATACGACGGCTCGTTACTGCCGCGCTACGACCGGGGTGACTCTCCTGCATACTGCCTTCTAATTTGGTGGATGGCATTTGGGCCCGCGCGCTGCATGGCCCGCATGTCGGTGAACAAAAGTATAACGACATTCAGTAGAGGGAGACGTTTCAATGACCTAGGAGGAGCCAGAAGCGGTAGAGTGTCTCCACTGTACTAGTAGTAATTGTTTTTCTGGGTAGCTGTAGAGTGTCTCCACTGTACTAGTAGTAATTGTTTCTCGGGTCCCAAGACAAAACAGCCCATCCACACTAGTAAATAGTAAAATCAATTCAAAAACCTGGGTGCTCTTCTTCCTCCTCGCTCCCACCCACCTCACGTCAGCTCGCTCCACTCGTACCCCCAAATTCCTCACCTCACTCCTACAGAAAACCCCAGCTCCCCTTCTTCCTCACTCCTACAGAAAACCCCCAGCTCCCCTTCTTCTTCGCTCGCACTACAACTAGGCTCGTCATTCGTTACTCTGCTCAAATCCGTGAGCGCGACGCGACGCCCTCGAGGAAAATGGAGTCGGCTGACCCCAGCGCCAAGAAGATGAGGCTCCCGCCAGCGGCGACGCCTGTTGTAGATCCCGCACCCGGTAGCGCGGGAGAAGCAGGCGACCCCGCCCCCACCGGATCCCAGGAACCCGTAGAATCTCGGGTGGACCGCATCAGCGATCTCCCGGACGCCATCCTTGGGGAGATCATCTCGCTTCTCCCCACCAAGGATTGCTGCCGCACCCAAGTCCTCTCAATTCGGTGGCGCCCTCTATGGCGCGCCGTTCCCCTTAATCTCGACTGTCGTCAGCTATCTCTCTTCAATGATTTTGAAATCCCCAGAGCCATCATCTCCTCCCACCAGGGCTCCGTTCAAAGCCTCTGCATCTTCATGCTACCTGAGCAAGCATACCATGCCCTGCACGGTGGACGCCTGGCTGGAATCCCCTGAATTCACAGAACTACAGCTGCTTGAGTTCTACTATTCCCCTGGAAATCACATACCACATACCGAACGCCATGAACTTGTGCCCTCAGCACCGATGTCCATCTCGGGGTTTTCGTCCTCTCTCCACACCGCCACCTTTGCGCAGTGCTACCTACCAGACAATCTGGTACTAAACCTTCGACTCCCATTTCTCAAGAAACTTTCACTTGTGCGGGTTCGTATATCGGAGGCCTCATTGCACAGCATCATCCACTCCAGTTGCCCTGCGCTGGAGTGCTTGGTGCTTGTTTTCACAGTTAGAATCGGTTGTCTCCAAATAAAGTCGCCTAACCTTGTAAGAATTGGAATTTCTTTTGACGGAAGGCAGCTCATCATCCAAGATGCCCCTTCACTTCAAAGGTTGATCCTTGATTCTAGTTATTCACCGTTGCAAATAACCGTCCTCTCTGCGCCTAAACTGGAGACCTTGGGTGTAATACATGATCTCTGTGCTCATTTCAATATGGTGTTTGGCTCCACAGTTCTTCAGGTACTTTATATTATCATCTACACTTGTAACCATAAGCTGCATTTTAAATTTCTGCGCATAATTTATATATCATCTTGGAGTACACATTTTGTACTAATATTATGTTCTATGCTCAATGAAGAGTTTCTCCATGGATGGCCTATCAATGGTGCTGGATTCTGTCAAGATCTTATATATCCAAATGAATAGTTTTGATCTGAACAAGATTATTGGCTTGCTGCAATGCTTTCCATGTCTGGAGAAGTTGTATATAAAGGTGATAATTTCACGCACATTGGAAGCCCGCATATAGTGTACTAGAATTAACCGTTCAGCTGTTGCTCTTTCGACACTCTTCTTTTAGACCTTAACTGTTTTCAATCTTCATGTCTATTTAGGCAACAGGACGGGGTAAGAAAGTTATAACCAATCGGTGGATTCGTAAGCATCGGGATTTTCTCACTTCTCATGAGATTCGATTGAAGACAATAACGCTAGAACGATATGTAGCCAACCGTGCAAACACAAGATTTGTCACATTCTTCCTGCTGAATGCGAGGTTACTATTGTCCATCAGGCTTAAGTTTATCAGCAGCATGGTTTTGACGGATGGGTATGTCGAAGAGCAAAAAAAGGAGTTTCAGGTGGGCAAAAAGAGCTTCTGAACGTGTCGGGCTTCTATTTACAACATATTGTGGTCATAATCCAGTAAATTTTACGACCCAGGATGTTCATTCTATGGACCCTGACCGATCCATTTGACTGTGACTGCCGAAAACAAGTGCTGGAGTTAGATGTTATTACCCTTTTCAAGCTGGAGTTAGATGTTCCTACCCTTTTCAACTCGGCTGTGACTGTCATATTTTCTTTGAAACAAGGCAAATGGCTTGCCATTCGTTTAATTTAGAGTGAAATATTGTAACAAATCCAAACCAAGGGAAATAACATCACTCTCGCCGGCTGCTTGAGCTCACTGTGCATTACAGAAGCCAAGTGATTAGCCCCCACCAGCACCCACAAACTTATTTCGAACTAGCACATCAAATGGGCTGTAAATTTTCATAGGAAAGGCTGCATGACCATGACAGATTTGGATTCTGACATTTGGGACCCGCGAGGAAATAGCCTATCCAAGGTGGTGTCGACTTACTAGCCAGTCAACAAACGATTCTGCCTACCAGCCGTTGGATTGACATCCAACATCTGTCGTGTATCTTCTATCTCTTGTTTCTTCTTCCTCCAATCGCCCAAACCAAACCACCCCGTCGGCTCCGCCTGCTCCCGCCTCCCATGGCTGGCTGCGCCTCCGCCGCCCTACCGTACGTACCCTCCAACGTTGGCCAGTCCCTCCCTCTATTCCCCCACACGTCCTGTTATTCTCCGGCGACGTCAGCCCCAACACGCACCCGCGCCCGAACCAGTCAACCCTCGTACTCCCCTCCGCCTGCGACTGGACCGGCGCATCTTCAACGGCTCCTGTTCGTTCCGTCCGAGGCCTCGCCGTCGTCCTCCGCCTTGCGGCCTTGGTTCGCTCGCCGTGCGCGGTGCGCCGCCCTCTTGCGTTGTCAACGTCGTCAACAACCGAGAGGAACAAGGAGATGACTGTACGTGGAGAGGATGACAGTAGGGACCCACCAGCGTCATGGCAGTACGCAAGCAAGTGCCTCTATAGTTACAAGCCCAAAAATATCACTAAAAAAAAAAAAAAAGAAAAAGGAAAAAAAAGAAGAAAAAGAAAAAAGGGCCCAAGAAAGAAGTAATTGGTCGCTCCTAATGGTTGGACATCTGGGGCTCACGCCATGTCAACGTAGTCAATAAATGAGAGAATTACACTATGAGCGGCTGACACCAGGGACCCAGCAAGTCACGCAATTTTTTTAGGAACAAGCAGTTGTTATTTATACTAGTTTGAGCAACCGATCAGGGTAACAACGGAGCTGTGCGGGGGCTGTGGCCCGTCTAGCCAGGGTTTTATTTATGTTTACCACATCATGAGCCCAGTTGTGTTTTTTTCTTGCTGAAAATGGCTAGCCCAGGTCTATTTTTTTTGAAAGAAATACCCAAACAAGGCCTACTTGCTTTATCGGCCCTGCTGCGCTGCAAATCTTTCAAGATGAGGAGAGTTTCATTCGGTTTGCCCAGAAATGGGCTATCCATTTTTAAAACACATCAAACCGGGAATAAGTTTCAATTTTTTTATTACAAGATCTTAAATTCCATTGATTTTTATGCGTGGACAATTATTTGGAATTATATTTATATAAATTATTTTTCAAAATAGTTTGAATGTGAATCGATATTTCTGGATTAAAAACAGTTGAGCGCACCGAAATATGCAAAATTTCGTATACTTTTTAACCGTGGCCACAATATGGGGTGTAATGCTAACAAAAAGAAGATGGGCTCCAAAAAAATTCTTAAGAATTAGCAAATGGGTTGTACATTATTAGAAATAATGGCAGATGGGTTGTATGCTGTTTTCCACAGATTTGAGGCTGACTTGTGCGCCTACTACAGGTTGACGCG
The DNA here is from genome assembly GCF_003073215.2 of Triticum urartu. Lineage (NCBI taxonomy): Eukaryota > Viridiplantae > Streptophyta > Magnoliopsida > Poales > Poaceae > Triticum > Triticum urartu. Next base: position 78,453,680 of record NC_053024.1, on the reverse strand, counting down.
TATGCTTTCATAAAAAAAGGTTGACGCACACGCAACGCCCTGTCAACTTAGTCAACACACGAGAGCAGTGACTGTTGGATGTCCATCCAACGGCTGTCGTGCTTCTTCAATCTCTGCTCTTCATGCTCAAGCCGCTCAAACAAGCGCCGGCGGGACTGCCTGCTCCCTCCTCCCGGCGGCCGGCTATGTGCCGCGCAGGCCTCACGGCCGCCCACCGTACTCCCATCGCTGGCCTAGCCATCCCTCTACTCACCCACACATTGTTATTCTCTGGCGAGGCAGACGAACCAGTAAACCCTCGTACTCCTCTGCGTGGGAAACAACTGCCGAGTATTCCCTGGCTCCGTGTCGTTCCCTTCCTAGGCCTCGCCGTCGTCCACCGCGCCTGGTGCTCTCGGCGCGGCCTGGTCAACGTGGTCAATGAACGACATCCATCGGAAGTGGACTGTACTGGGAGAGGCTGACAGCTGGGTCCACGGCCGCACGCAAGGAAATGCCTCCTTATTACGCGCAAAATAATGATTCCTCCACCTGACAGCTAGGACCCACAGGAAGGGCCTCTGTATTTCGCGAAAAAAACGTTCCCCCCGCTGACAGGTCGGACCCACCAGCTATATCTTCGCACGCAAGGAAGTGCCTCCTTATTACGCCCAAAAAAATGAATACCCCCTGCTAGCTGGGACCCACCATATTGTTGGGCTGACTTGTGGGCCTACTAAGTTGACAGGGACGGAGAGCTTTGTCAACTTAGTCAATACTCCAGTGACCGTATGATGTCCATCCAACGGCCATAGTGCTTCTTCAACCTCTGGTCTTCTTGCTCCAGCCGCCCAAAGCAGCGCCGGTCGTGCCGCCTGCTCCTGCCTCCCGTGGCCGGCTGTGCTACCGCGGAGGCCTCACCGCCCCCATACTACTCCCACCACTAGCCAGGCCATCCCTCCACTCACCCACACCCCCTGTTATTCTACGGCGAAGGCAGCCTCACACCGCAGCTGAACCAGTGAACGCTCATACTCCTCTCCGCATGGGCATCCACTGCTGCGTCTTGCATGGCTCCGCGTCGTCCCCTTCCTAGGCCTCGCCGTCGTCCACCGCCGTGGTGCTCTCGGTGCGGCATGGTCAATGTGGTCAACGACCGACTTCCATCGGAAGAGTACTGTACGTGGAGAGGCTGACAGCTAGGTCCATGGCAGCCGCAAGGAAGTGCAGCCTTATTACGCGGAAAATAATTATTCCTCCACCTGACAGCGGGGACCCACAGGACGGGCCACCAGTATTTTGTGAAAAAAATCTTTTCCCCCTGACTGCTGGGACCCACCGGACAGGCCACCGTATTTCGCAAATAAACGTTCCCCCCGCTGTCAGATCGGACCTACCGGAAGTGCCTCCTTATTACGCACAAAAAAATGAATACTCCCCCGGCTAGCTGGGACCCACCTTGCTGGGAGGCTGACTTGTGAGCCTACTAAGTTGACGGGGACGAAGGGCTTTGTCAACTTAGTCAATATGAACGATTCTAGCTCCAGTGACCATACGATGTCCATCCAACGGTCGTAGTGCTTCTTCAACCTCTGTCTGGTCTTGCTGCCAGCCGCTCCAAAGCAGCGGGCCGGG
>NC_053024.1:78440307-78450711 GCF_003073215.2 Triticum urartu | reverse complement strand
TCAGTAGTAGCATAATTTCTCTGGGCATTGTCTAGAGTTTTACTAGCATATTTAATAACATTTAATTTCTTATCAACTCTTTGCCCTAGAACAACACCTACAGCATAATCACTAGCATCACACATAATTTCAAAGGGTAAATTCCAATCAGGTGGCTGAACAATAGGTGCAGAGATCAATGCTTTCTTAAGTATTTCAAATGCTTCTACACAATCATCATAAAAAACAAATGGTATATCTTTTTGTAATAAATTAGTCAAAAGCCGAGAATTTTTTTGAGAAGTCCTTAATGAACCTCCTATAAAAACCGGCGTGACCAAGGAAACTTCTTATACCTTTGATGTCCTTGGGGCATGGCATATTTTCAATAGCATCAACCTTAGCTTTATCAACTTCAATACCTCTTTCAGAAACTTTATGCCCCAAGACAATACCTTCATTAACCATAAAGTGGCACTTCTCCCAATTCAAGACAAGGTTAGTTTCTTCACATCTCTGCAAAACTCAATCAAGGTTGCTTAAGCAATCATCAAAAGAGGATCCATAGACGGAGAAATCGTCCATGAAAACCTCACAAATCTTTTCACAAAAGTCAGAGAATATAGCCATCATGCATCTTTGGAAGGTAGCAGGTGCATTACATAAACCAAAAGGCATACGTCTATAAGCAAAAGTACCGAACGGGCAAGTAAAAGTGGTCTTAGATTGATCATCAGCTGACACAAGTATTTGAGAGAAACCATAATAACCATCTAGAAAGAAAAAATGTGTATGTTTGGATAATCTTTCTAGCATTTGATCAATAAAAGGTAAGGGGTAATGATCTTTTTTAGTAGCCTTATTTAATTTGCGGAAATCAATTACCATCCTATAACCTATAATAATTCTTTGTGGAATCAATTCATCTTTATCATTAGGAACGACAGTAATACCTCCCTTTTTAGGGACACAATAGACAGGACTTACCCACTGACTATCAACAACGGGATAAATTATACCTGCCTCAAGGAGCTTTAGTATTTCCTTTCTTACCACTTCTTTCATCTTAGGATTCAGCCATCATTGGTGATCACGAACTGGTTTGGCATCTTTCTCCAAATTTATTTTGTGTTGACATAGTGTGGGACTAATGCCCTTAAGATCATCGGGAGTATATCCAATAGCAGCACAGTGCTTTTTTAGAGTTTTCAATAATCTCTCTTCTTCATGCTCTGAAAGGTTAGCACTAATAATAACATGATATATCTTTTTCACATCAAGATAAGCATATTTAGGAGTATCAGGTAACGGTTTGAGCTCAAACACGTGATCACCCTTGGGTGGAGGAGGATCCCCTAGGATTTCGACAGGAAAATTGTGTTTCAGGATGGGTTCCTGTTAAAAGAATACTTCATCTATTTCCCTTCTTTCATTCATAAACATGTCATTTTCATGGTCTAGCAAATATTGTTCTAAAGGATCACTAGGAGGCACTGCAATAGAAGCAAGACCAATAATTTCATCTTTACTAGGCAATTCCTCTTCATGGTGTTGTCTATGAAATTTAGAGAAATTAAATTCATGAGACATGTCACCTAAACCAATAGTAACAACATCCTTTTCGCAATCTATCTTAGCATCAACTGTGTTCAAGAAGGGTCTACCAAATATAATGGGACAAAAGCTATCTTGTGGGGAACCAAGAACAAGAAAATCAGCAGGATATTTAGTTTTCCCACACAAGAGTTCAACATCTCTAACAATTCCAATGGGTGATATGTTATCTCTATTGGCAAGCTTAATGGTAACATCAATATCTTCTATCTCAGCAGGTGCAATATCATGCATAATTTCTTTGTATAAGTCAATAGGTATTGCACTAGCACTAGCACCCATATCACACAAGCCATGATAACAATGATCTCCTATTTTAATAGAAATAACAAGCATGCCTACCACGGGTCTATGTTTATCTTTAGCACAAGGTTTAGCAATTCTAGCAGTCTCATCACAGAAATGAATAACATGCCCATCAATATTATCAGACAAGAGATCTTTAACAATAGCAATATTAGGTTCAACTTTAATTTTCTCAGGAGGTGTATAGGTTCTAATATTGCTTTTACGAACCATAGTTGAAGCTTTAGCATGATCTTTTATCCAAACAGGAAAAGGTGGTTTCTCAACATAAGCAGTAGGAACAATAGGATCATTATAAGTGGCAGTCTTTTCTTCAACTTTACTTGGTGCAGCTACTTTTACTTCTATGAGAGGATGATATTTAAACCACTTCTCCCTAGGGAGATCAACATGAGTAGCAAAAGATTCACAGAAAGAAGCTACTATCTCAGAGTCAAGTCCATATTTAGTGCTAAATTTACGGAAAACATCGGTATCCATAAAAGATTTAACACAATCAAACTTAGGTGTCATACATGACTCCTTACCTTCATCGAGATCCCAATCTTCAGAGTTGCATTTAATTCTTTCCAATAAATCCTATTTGAATTCAATAGTCTTCATCATAAAAGAGCCAACACAAGAAGTATCAAGCATGGTGCGATTGTTATCAGAAAGCCGAGCATATAAATTTTGAATAATTATTTCTCTTGGAAACTCATGATTGGGGCATGAATATAACATTGATTTAAGCCTCCCCAAGCTTGAGCGATGCTTTCTCCTTCATGAGGCCAAAAATTATATATATAATTGCGATCACGATGAACAAGATGCATAGGATAAAACTTCTGATGAAATTCCAATTTCAATCGTTTGTAGTTCCATGATCCCATATCATCACATAGCCTATACCATGTCAATGCATCTCCCTTCAAAGATTAAGGGAAGACCTTCTTCTTAATAACATCATCGGGCACACCTGCAAGCTTAAATAATCCACAAACTTCATCCACATATATTAGGTGCTCATCAGGATGCATTGTTCCGTCTCCTGCAAAAGGATTAGCTAGCAGTTTTTCTATCATACCCGAAGGAATCTCAAAGTAGACATTTTCATTTTCAGTAGGTTCAATAGGTTGAGGAGCAACTCTTTGCTCTACTGGTCGGGGTGAAGATACCCCGAACAAGCCCTCAGAGGATTACTTTCCATAGTAACAAGTGACAGTAATTTCAGCACACTATATAAATTTTTCCTTACCAAATCCCACCTACCAAAGGCGCTTCACTCCCCGGCAACGACGCCAGAAAAGAGTCTTGATGACCCACAAGTATAGGGGATCTATCGTAGTCCTTTACATAAGTAAGAGTGTCGAACCCAATGAGGAGAAGGAAATGATAAGCGATTTTCAGCAAGGTATTCTCTGCAAGCACTGAAATTATAGGTAACAGATAGTTTTGTGATAAGATAATTTGTAACGAGCAACAAGTAACAAAAGTAAATAAAGTGCAGCAAGGTGGCCCAATCCTTTTTGTATCAAAGGACAAGCCTGGACAAATTCTTATATAGAGAAAAGCGCTCCCGAGGACACATGGGAATATCGTCAAGATAGTTTTCATCACATTCATATGATTCGCGTTCGGTACTTTGATAATTTGGTATGTGGGTGGACCGGTGCTTGGGTGCTTTCCTTACTTGGACAAGCATCCCACTTATGATTAACCTCTATTTCAAGCATCCGCAACTACAACAAAAGTATTAAGGTAAACCTAACTATAGCATGAAACATATGGGTCCAAATCAGCCCCTTACGAAGCAACGCATAAACTAGGGTTTAAGCTTCTGTCACTCTAGCAACCCATCATCTACTTATTACTTCCCAACGCCTTCCTCTAGGCCCAAATAATGGTGAAGTGTCATGTAGTCGACATTCACAGAACACCACTAGAGGAGAGACAACATACATCTCATCAAAATATCGAACGAATACCAAATTCACATGACTACTAATATCAAGACTTCTCCCATGTCCTCAGGAACAAACGTAACTACTCACAAAGCATATTCATGTTCATAATCAGAGGAGTATTAATATGCATATAGGATCTGAACATATGATCTTCCACCAAATAAACCATCTAGCATCAACTACAAGGAGTAATTAACACTACTAGCAACCCACAGGTACCAATCCAAGACTTGGAGACAAGAATTGGATACAAGAGATGAACTAGGGTTTGAGAGGAGATGGTGCTGGTGAAGATGTTGATGGAGATTGACCCCCTCCCGATGAGAGGATCGTTGGTGATTACGATGGCGATGATTTCCCCCTCCCGGAGGGAAGTTTCCTCGGCAGAACAGCCCCACCAGAGCCCTAGATTGGTTCCGCCAAGATTCCACCTCATGGTGGCGGAGTCTCGTCCTGAAAGCTTGCTTATGATTTTTTCCTCAACGAAAGACTCCATCACTACAAAAAAAGACACATCCGTGACATTTTGGGCCGAACGAATTTTTTTCTGTCATACATATGACACTTCTATGACGATAATTGTGACAAAACCCGATATCATCATAGATAGTGGTGGGCTCCTACTTCTATGACAAAAAATCATGACAGAAAATGGGATTTTCGTCCTGGGTGGGCCGGAGATGCAGCTGCATGACATTCTTTGGGCCGTCCATGACGGAAAAAACCATGGTAAAAGCGAGGGGGAGGAAAATTTCGGGGAGTTCCCGGTTACGATGGGAGGTCGGGGGCTGAGCGATGCGCGTTTCTCTCGTATATGTACGTGCGTGTGTGCGAGGCGTTGGCTCTAACTAAACCCGAGCGAGGCGTTGGGCTCTAACTGAACCTGAGCGATTGCACTGCAGGCATTGCATTACTGAACCCGAGCGATCAATCAATGGCTGTTAACTGAACCCGATCGAGCAATTCCTTCGCTACTGCTGCTAACTGAACCCGATCGTTGCTGCCTCTGGATGAACAGTGAGCGTTGCCGGGGGGGGGGGGGGGGGGGGGGGGGGGGGGGTTGGATGAACAGTTCCCGGTGGGGGTGGATGAACAGGACCCCGTGGTGTTGCCTCTGGATGAACAGGACCCCGATCGATCGAGCCGGTTGGGGCTGGATGAACAGGACCCCGTGGAGGGCTGGATGAACAGGACCACCTCGTGGAGGGCAGGATGAACAATAGACGGTGGAGGGAAGGATGAACAGTAGCCCGTGGTGGGGTGGTTGAACAGGAGCCCATGGAGAGGGCTGGTTGAACAGTAGCCGGTGGAGTAGCGCGCGGTGGAGGCTGGATGAACAGGAGCCCATGGATGAACAGTCACAGGTGGAGGCTAGAGGAGGTCGACGGTGGATGAACAGTAGCTTGTGGAGGCTGGAGGGGGTTGACGGTGGAGATGAACAGTATCCCGTGGAGTCCCGTTTTGCGGTATGCCACACCCCTCCCGATGAACAGGACCCCTGTTTCGACCGTAGCGCTCCAACACAAGTCCGTTTCCTCCGTTTTGCGGTACGCCACACCCCTCCCGATCAACAGGACCCCCGTTTCGACCGTAGGAGGTCCGTTTTCTCCGTTTTGCGGTACGCCACACCCCTCCCGATGAACAAGATCCCATTTTGAACATGGCCGGCCGAAGACAAGGCCGTTTCCTCCGTTCTGCAGTACGCCAGGCCTCGTTTCCATCGCCTGTTCTGTCCAAGCCCTCTCGATGAACACGACGCATTCCGTTGCCTCCCCATGAACACGACGCATTCCGTTGCCTCCCCATGAACACGACGCATTTCGTTGCCTCCCCATGAACACGACGACGATGCTGTTTCTCCGTTCCGACCTAGCCATGTACAAGAGCCCTGGCCGTACGTATGCACGAGTAGGCGTTCGAGACCCCGCCCGTATGTACACATACGTGGCCGTATTTTCTTTTTTGCACCCTGGCCGCTGTACGTATGTGTACATGCTACGTGCGCGCCTCTACTACGACACGTGCGCGCCTCTACTATGACACGTGCGCGCCTCTACATCGACCAGTATGTACGTACACGTTCGCGACCAGAATGACAACGCTACGTACGCTTCGACCAGGTGGGTCCCGACTGTCAGGCACTTCCTTGCCTGCGAAGATGTAGCTGGTGGGTCCCAGCAGTCAGGGGGCAAATCGTTTTGTTTTTTTTGCCCGGACACACTTCCTTGCGTGCGAAGGTGTAGCTGGTGGGTCCCAGCAGTCGGGGGCCTGGTGGGTCCCAGCAGTCAGGGGGGCGAATCGTTTTTTCGGACGCACTTCCTTGCGTGCGAAGATGTAGCTCGTGGGTCCCAGCAGTCAGGGGGCGAATCATTTTTTTCACGAAATACGGTGGCCCATCCGGTGGGTCCCCGCTGTCAGGTGGAGGAATAATTATTTTGCGCGTAATAAGGAGGCACTTCCTTGCGGCTGTCGTGGACCCAGCTGTCAGCCTCTCCATGTACAGTACTCTTCCGATGGAAGTCGGTCGTTGACCATGTTGACTATGCCGCGCCGAGAGCACCAGGGCGGTGGTCTGGATGACGGCGAGGCCTAGGAAGGGGACGATGCGGAGCCGGGGAAGACGCAGCAGTGGAAGCCCGCGCAGAGAGGAGTACGAGGGTTCACTGGTTCGGCTGCGGTGTGAGGCTGCCGTCGCCGCAGAATAACAAGGGGTGTGGGTGAGTAGAGGGATGGCCTGGCCAGTGGTGGGAGTAGTAGGGGGCAGTGAGGCCTCCACGACATCATAGCCGGCCACGGGAGGCAGGAGCACGCGACACGACCGGCGCTGCTTTGGGCGGCTGGAGCAAGAAGACCAGAGGTTGAAGAAGCACTACGGCCGTTGGATGGACATCGTACGATCACTGCAGCTAGAATCGTTTATATTGACTAAGTTGACAAAGCCTTTGGTACGCGTCAACTTAGTAGGCCCACAACTCGGATTTGGCAGAGAACATATAGCCCATTTGCGATTTGTAAGAATGTACAACCCATTTTTTAATTCTAATGGAATTTACTACAACCCATTTGCAGTTTGTTAAAAGTACATCCCAACTTCTAGCTAGGACAACGATTAATAATTTCAAACAACCGCTCAAAATAGAATTGAAATTTTTTTCCCACATTTTGATGGGATCCAAAATATTTGTATCTGAAATTTCTAGTTAGGTTAAATATAATTTCAAAATAAAGTTGTATTACGTTAAAATCCAACGAAATATTGCGCGCGCAACAAGTAATGAAATTAAAATTTTCAAATTCCAAAAATAATATATTTTTCAAACTAATTACGTGTTTGGTGCATAGTAACTGTTCAGTTATTATAATTACATCCCATTTATTATTTCTTAAAGTCCATTTTCTTGTTAAGCCTAATGCATACCTCCTAGGAAAGTTTGCAGCCCAGCGGGGCGGAGAATAACAAGTTGACCCGTATATTGTGTACAAATGTCGGTCCAGTTGCATTGCCGATGTTGAAAAAAAGCTATTTTTATACACACATTGAAAAAATTGTATAGATAAGGAACATTTTTTATACACACATTTAACAATTTTTAAATACATGATTAACACTTTTTAAAACATATTTTTTAGTCAACAGTGGGCCCACAGCGAGCGGAGGAGGTCACAATACACATATTTTTTAAATACATGATTAACACTTTTGCAAAAACAATTAGCCCACAGCGAGCCAATTAGCTCCAGTCGGCCCACAGTGGGCCGACAGGGGCCAGTCGGCCAGCTGTAGGCCGACTGGAATCCAACCGGCCTGCTGTGGGCCGACTAGGCCCAGTCGGCCTGCAGCGGGCGGACGGTGTATTATTTTTGAATTTTTTTACCAAGCGTAATATTTATGAAAATTAATAAAAAATGTATTATTAAAAAAACAGCGAAAAAAGGCCTATGTATTACAGTACAACCTAACATGGTTACTCAGCCCACATTCAACAACGCCGGAAAGGCCCAAACATGGTTCATCGTCTTTATCAATGACGGGGAAATATCTTGAATGTTGTGCAAAGAAAACAGACAGACAACACAATAAGTGCTCCTAGCACATTAAGTTGATGTATAGCCCTTTCTAAAAAAAGTTCAGGTACAAAATTAGAACAGGTCACAATCAAATGTACTGGCATATCAGTGCTTCACACCCATAGCTTGGATTTAACTAGTATCTGACAAGATTCATTTGTTACCTCAAATTAGAGCACATCCAGGCAGCCAACCCTGCCTCTTTTCCCAAAGAAGCAGTGGCCTCCGCCGCGCGATTGAGTAGGCCCTGTGCCATCCATCGTTCCAAGCAACACGGGGAAAGTCTGACGTTGACTCCTGTAATGGACGTCGTCGACGGACCCTGGCACCAGCGGCGGCGGCAGGACTTCGATTGATGGATTGACCACTTCTTCGACATGCACGAACACTCGATACAGGTACATCCCTAACATGGTCCGCGGCGGCCTTGGTGGCGACGAATAGTACAACCCCGGTTCCTGCACCGGTATCTCAACACCAATCACCTTCGGTATGGTGGACGATTTCTTCATCCATGCCATAACCGTCAGAGCCCAGCTGTCTGGAGGAACAAACATACTTACGAGCTCACCTCCAAGGTCGTTGATAAGCTCGTTCATGGACTCGCTATTCCAACTACGTCGAGGCATGCCGTGGAAGGTAAGCTTTGTTAAAAACTCAAGCTCAGAGGGCACCGAGCCCCATCCTGGGTGCCACCGATCAAAGCTCACTAGCGCGCCATCATAGAACAAACGCCGGGAAGATTCGAACACACGACTGCAATTAAAAGTTGTCCGCAACCTGATGAAGAAATCAGTCGGTGGCGGACAGACTTCGACGAGCAAGTCACTTATTTGGATGCCGTGCGCAATGCCAAGAGCTTTGACAAGGTCATCCGGCGAGACGGGAGGCCGGTCGCCGTTGATGGTTACCATCAGCACTTTGCCGGCAAACAGGTTGTCAAGCGCTGCCATGCCATTGTTGAGCGACAGCACGTAGCAACCGAAGGCAGGACGGACCTCAGGATCTCCGGCTCAGAGATCTGCATTGACCGGTGACATGATAGTGCGCTTGAGTACAGGGAGTACAGGAGGGGGATTTGGGGGAACTGCAGTAGGAATCGAGATTCCAGAGGTGGGGGAGGGGCGGGAGACTGCGGATGAAAAGGTAGCATGAATTTCGAGCACGCGCCAATATGCTCTCGGCGCGCAAGCGCACGAAAACACCGGTGGCGCCCACATGTCGGCCTAAGAGTCCTTATTCATTCTTTTTTGGAGAGCCCAACCTTTTTTTAAGGATCTTTTGAGAGCCCTGCCTGAGAGTCATAATTGACCTGTTTGGCATTGCGTTACTACTCGGCCCATATTCAACGACACCTCACTGGCCCAAACAAGTGTACATCATCGAAAAGACACTGAGCTCAAATTATATAACTTGAAAAAAGGAGATATTGTCAGGACCCCGATTCCAAGTCCCATCGATCTAGCCGGTAACACCTCATATCACATTGCGGCCTCACGCACGGTATCCCATGGGTGTCACCTTACCATGGCCCGAGACCGTTTGCGCCTTTTGGCTCACGTATATGATAGTGTCGCTAGCATCCATATGACAGAGAACCCGGGCCGACATGGCTAGTCATGAACCCAAAGCGGCACAGACCTATGGAGACAGGCATACATGAATCACATCGAGCATGTCGGTCATCAGCGAGTGAATCCGGGCTCTAGCACTGGGCTAACAGGACTCCGGGGAACCCGGGCTGTAGCAGGCTAGGCAAGACTCCGGATGTCACCGCATTCCCCGAAGGGACAGACATAGGAATGAAGTGAAACACATGTCGGCCAGTCAAGTGTCCTGAGCAGTAGTGCTGGGCTAGCAGGACTCCGATGAACCGGGCTATAGCGGACTACTATGGCTCGAGGAACACTAGACTACATTTCCCCATAAGAAAGGCTGCCAAGGATAAACAACTAGATTGTCAGATCCCACTCATACCAAGCATTTCAATCATACACACAATATGCCCGATATGAGTACATACAACATGGCATCACAACAAAACTCTACAACTCAAGTACTTTATTTAAAGGCTCCAAAGAGCCATACATAACAAGTTCATACAGGTAGGGGTCACATGACCCGACACTCAAGTCATACAATCATACAAGCACAAGCAGAAGCAACTAGTCTGAGTACAGACACTAGGAAGAAAGAAGGCTTCTCGAAGCCTGTCTATCTACATAGGGCCCTCCATGGCCAGGATCACCACCTGGGTGGCTAGTCACTCGTCGACATCAAGGTCTATGTAGAACCCATCGGAGGGGGCAGTGTTGTCGTCTGAAAACAGTAATTAAGCAAACATGAGTACAAAGGTACTCAGCAAGTCTTACAACAGAACCTACTATACATGCTCATTCTCAGGAAGGTGGTGGGGTTATTGCAGCAAGCCAGCTTTGACTCTTGGCTAGGCTATCCTACGGAACTCCACTAGTAAAATAGTTTTCGCACA